>NW_020954582.1:2771205-2783819 GCF_900497805.2 Vombatus ursinus
CCTCCTCATCACCCTCATCATCATCATCTTCATTATCATCTTCTTCATCACCCTAATTATTGAAATCATCATTATCATCATCATCACCCTCATCTTCATCCTCATCCTCATCCTCATCCTCATCCTCATCCTCATCCTCACCATCATCAAACCTCTCACTGCTCTAGGCAACTCTCCAAGATTCTAGTCTGCAGATATGATATGGGCCTGTGCTAGTCAGGAGTTTCCTTTACCAATAAAATTCTCGGTCCAATCTCTGTCCCTTTCCTATAACTTTTCCGAATCGAAGCATTAAAGTGTTTTTTCCCCATAATTTTTGAATTTGATGGATTCATGTAATGTATGATGCATTAAATGTGAAATTGAGGTAGAAGAAATGAATGGTTGACAAGTGACGAGAGCTGCCATTCTATCAATTGCCAAGTGCTTGTGAGGCTCCTCCTAGTGAAAGTGCTGAGGACACAGATACAGGGCTGGCCTCAGGATACTTACAGTCTAATGGATTTCCAGGATCATAGGTTTTCCAATCTAATCCAACTTCTATATTTTACCAATGAGGAAGCCAAGATTGGTGGAGGTTGGTGACTTGACCAAGGTCTCTTAACTTGTGTTTGAAGAAGAATTGGAAATCAGGTCTTCTTAACTCCAAGCCCACCACTCTCTCCATCAGACCCCAAAGCTGCCAGTTGTGGGATGAGGGAATAAAGTTTCTGGGTGCTATCTCATTTGCACCTCACAAAAACCCTGTGATGTCAGTATTATTATCCTCATTTGACTGATGTGGAAACTGAGTTTCAGAGAAGTTAAGTGCCTGGTCCAGGGTCACATGGCTTGGTAGGGTTTGATTCTAACCCAATACTATTTCTTCTACCAATTATATTGAAACAGATGGATTGCTCCCCAAATTAGACTTTTAAAAAATCTTCCCTTTTTGACAGAAGAGATAAAAGAGATAAAAGTAAGAATTAATCTGTACAAAGCCAGTAGAATACTAATGAGATTGCTGGGTGGGAGTTGAGACATTTTTCCAGATGTGATTAGATAGTATTAGAATAAGAGACCTGGCTGAACCAGGAAGGTAATTAAAAATCTGAAACAAGGATAGATCAAAATTTAAAAAAGAGAGAAAAGCAGGGATGTTTGCCCTGGAGCCTTAAGAAATGTCTGCTCGGTGCTTTTCAGATGGACCACAGAAGTATCAAAACAGCCAAAGAATTGCAACAAACACACTATGCACTTAGCCTAGTTTTCAAAAAAGGAACCTTCGAACCAAGGAGAGCATTTGAACAAATGAGGAGGGGCCACTGTCTTCTGAAGCCTGGGAATCATACCTTCTGCTGCAGGGGACTCTTGCAAGGCTAATGGTGGAGCCTTTTCTTTAATGCTGACCTGGAGGGAGGAAGACTGAGGTCAGATCCTGCTTCAGACACGCACTAGCTATGTGACCCTGAGCAAGTCACTCAGCATTTCTCAGGCTCAGTTTTTTCATCTGGAAAATGGGGATAATAATGACACTGACCTCACAAGGTTGTTGTGAAGATAAAATATGATAAATGTTAGACTTCATTCTCTTCCTCCAAGAATTGCTTGGTGAGTTCCTATCCCCAGTGGTGACATAACTATTATCATGCTATTGATTTAAATCTTCAAACCTAAATTGATCCTGTAATCAGTGAGTGCTTTCTTGAGGTGGCAGTGGTTGTGGCCATGTGGTCTGACCAACAATGGGTGTGGTCGGAAGGCATCATGGGATATTGGACAGGGTGCTGGATTGGAAGACAGGAAGAGCTGGATTTGAATCCTGCCAAAGACACTAGTCATGTGACTGTCACCATTTTGAATTTCTCTCTCTATATTATAGGAAGCATAGTAGAACTGAAAGAGCACTTGGAGTGGGGGGTGTGGGTTCAAATCCCACCTTTGCTCTTTCCTGTGTGATCTTGGACAAGTCTCTCCAGGTTCCAGTATCTTCACCTGCAAAATGAGGCATTCAGATGAGATTTCCTTTAAGGTCCCTCCCACTCACTCTATGGTCCTGTGATCTGATGGGCTTCTCTCAGCCTCAGTTTTCTTCTTTGTAAAATGGGGATTATAATATAAAATCAGGGTTGTAGTGAAGATCAATGAGATGAAACTGGAAAGCTATTTGTAAACCTCCAACCACATCTGCAATGTTCTGTTCGATTTGGGGCCCGCATTCTTGGAAGGAAGTTGACAAGAGGCATGGCAAGCAAGATGGCGAGAGAATGGGAAGCCATCATCGAGGGGGAATGGAAAAAGGTCTGGGGGAGATAGAGCGTCGTCTTCCTTCAGCATTCGAAGGCTGGTTTGTAGAAGAAACGTTAAGTTTGTTGAATCCAGAAGGCAGAGCTTGGCTCACCAAGCCATATATACCACCCCGACTCTGGCTGGGAGGGAGGAAACATCATAGACATGGTTTTTAAATGCCCACCAGAATGTATCTCTGAAGCCCAGCCTAGGGGCCTGGGGCTAAAGGATCAAAGCTATGATAATCATCATCATCATCATCATCATTCCCACACACAATGCCTATAAGTTAGTTCTGCATTTTCCTCATTACTGTCCTGGGAAATGTATAGGTAGATTGGTTTATCATGAGGCTAGATAACCACACTGATCATCTCTTGTGTATGGCAAATGGGAACAAAAGAACCTCAGACATACTTTATGGTTGGGGGTCTTATACTTGGCACTAGAGCCTGGATTAAGGCTTCCTGAATGTTGATGGGCCAAGTGGGAGCAGGAAGAGCCCTGGGGCAAAGAGTACTAGAAACATGGGTTGTAACCCTGTCTCCAGCACTTGCTCTATGGACATGGGCAATTCAACTAGCCTTTCTGAGCCTCAATTTCCTTATCTGTAGAATGGGCACAATGATACTTCTATCACTATCTCACTGGGCTTTTGTGAGTACTAAATTAAATGATGCATCTGAAGTACTTTACATATCTTAATCAGCCCTGAAGGGAGGGGAAGTTGTGAAGGAAAAAATTCTGGAGACACAAAGAGAACTAATTTTGATAGGAGACAGTTTTCTAAGAGATTGACATGGACACAGAGAACTCACCATTCAATGTAGATTTATTTTGATTTAAAATCATCAACCTTTATTCACAACCCATCAGTGAACTTGTGGCCAGTTTTCTGAAATATTGAAAAAGTTTAGCCTATTTCTTTTATCTTATTTCAATTGATAGCTTTAATTTTTTTTATCACATTCATTCCCCAGTCTTCTCTTTCCCTCCCCTCCCCATTGAACCATCTCTTGCAACAAGGGAAAGAAAGGATACAGATCAGCAAACTTACCAACACATTCATCGCTCTGAGAGACGCTGGGACACAGCCCACCTCCAGCCCGCCACCTTGCACACAAAGTGAGATGGGAGCACTTCCTCATCTCTTCTTTGCGGCCAAGCCTGGGCCTTATAATGAAATGTATAAGGGCTGGTTTCAATTTTTTCTTGTTGTTCTATTTATATTGCCCTAATCATTATACATGTACACACACACACACACACACACACACACACACACACACACACACACACTGTCTTACTGGTTCGGCTTTCTTTGATCTTGTCATTTCATCTAAGTCTCCTCCTGCTTCTCCAAATTCTTCAACATCTCTGTTTCTTACAGTGCAGTAACATCGCATCACATTTATGTGCCACATTGGGTTTAGCCTCCTTCAGTCCACAGATCCCTACTTGGTTTGTAGCTCTTGGCTAACACAAAAAGTGGCTTTATCTATATCGTCCTTCTGTCTTTAGTCTCTTGGTGGTGGTGGTGTCTCCTTTTTATCCTAAGCATATTGATTTTGTGCAAAAATGTTTTATTTAACTTAAATTATCTCAGGGTGTGTGTGTGTGTGTGTGTATGTGTGTGTGTGTGTGTGTGTGTGTGTGTGTGTGTGTGTGTGTGTGATCTCCTCTTGTTTGGTTAAGAATGCGCCCTCTCACTGTATCTGTGAAAGGCATCTGACGTCATACTTGGCTATTTTTTCCTAATGATGTGAACCCTTCACATTCAGGTTGTGGACCCGCTTGAACTTATTGTGGCATATGGTGTAAGATGTTGCTGTAAATTTAATTTCTGCCAAACTTCTCCAGCCTAGATTTTGATGGAAGCAAGGACGGAGGCTAGAGGATGAAGAGGAAAGATTGGCCCATTCCTGTGAGCACTGTGAGGTGCGCTGAAGCCCGTTCTGGTGGGGAAATCTAAGGGCAACAAGAATCTGGGCTTGGGACGGGAGGGGGATCAAAGAATGTCTAGGATTTCTGCTCCCCTGGGGTGCCTGGGAGGACAAAGAGAAGGCAGATCTGCTCAACGCACTTCAGTTGTTTCTTCTGCTGATAAGAACAATCCTTGAATTAAAATGAGCCAACCAAAAATGACCATTGAGAGACTGATGCCCAAGAAAAGGAATGGGATGATGAGAGTGCCAGCTGTGCTGAATGAGGCCATATCACCAGGGCCAGATGAGGTCTATCCTAAGCATCAGAGAGGTGAATGATGGGCCAGATTGTGGAGAACAGGACTGGAGATACCAAAGCAGCCTGGCTTATTTTTATTTATTTATTTATTTATTTTTGATTAGGCAATGGGGTTAAATGACTTGCCTAGGGTCACACAGCTAGTAAGTGTTATGTGTATGAGGCTGGATTTGAACTCAGGTCCTCCTGATCCAGGACCAGTGCTCTATCCACTGCACCACCTAGCTGCACATCCTGGTTTATTTTTGAAAAAGAAGAAAACAATGGAGTTTGTGAAATATAGGCCAGTGAGCGGCCTCTGCATATGATCAGGGATGGTTGGTCAGTGAACATTTACAAACAATGATCACATAGAGGCAGCCTGGCCTCATCAAGAGCAGGTCATGCCCGACTGACATGATTTCCTTTTTATTTTGATGGGGTTACTCATTTGTTGGATCTTTGGCAGATACAGAGCGCCACAATCATAGGCAGTGGATGAAGTCCCAACTGCTCTTCTGGTAGTAAAGAGGGAGAAAAGCTGGCTGGACAGACGATAGTATAATTAGAGGGATTTAGGACTAGTTGAAAGGCTGAACCTGAAAGGAGGGTAATTATTATTTAATCTTCTGACTTCACCTTGGGAGGGAGGTCTACACTGGAGTACACCAAGTGTCTATAGACACTTGGGCATTTTATCAGTGATTTAGGTCAGGACTTCTTCACTTTTCTTGTGCATATTCTGGACCTCTTCAGCAGCGTGGTGAAACCTACAGACACCTGCTCTGAACGACATTTTTAAATGCATAAAATAAGAAAAAATGGAAACCAATTCCTTTGAAATGCAGTTTATACACCCCAGATTTAAGAAGCTCTGATTTAGATGGAGATGGAGATGGTAGGTTTATCAAATATACAGGTGACACAAAGTTGGCAGAAGGGGGCTGGGTAGAGCAGCAGAGTGGATCACATTTTGGCAGGCTAGACCACTGTGCCCAAAGGAAGAAGATAAAGCTTAATAGAAATGAATGTACCATCTTACGCTTGGGTTAAAAAAGGGCAGGTTCAAAGGGTAGCGTTTACACTATGCAAAAAAACTAGTTTGCAAAAGACCCAGAGATCTCACCCAAATGTGGAAGAATTTTAAAAATCAATAGAGGGGGGAGTCATGGCCTGCCAGCAGTTTGGATGAAAAAAAGATGTGAGCTTTCAGTGGATTTTAAGCTCATTTGGAGCCCACAGTACGAATGGCAGTCATGACAGCCTACGCCATCTTGGGTATCGGGTCCAATGGTGAGGGCCATATGGTAGAAGAGATGCTGAGAAGACAAGAGAGGCAACATCAGAGTCAGGAAAAGCTGGGTTCAGGTCCCATCTCTACAGTGTACAGGTTGTGTGGTCTGTTCGAATCGTTGAAGCTCTTGGTGCTGGCTGGTGAGAGCTCCTCCTGGAGCCTTTGTTTTGGAGAGGGGCTCAGGTCATAGCTGTCCTTCTCTGCTCTCCTGGCTCCACTCCTGGCCCTCTGGACTTTTCCTCCAGGTCAGAATGGTGAGGGGTGCCTCGTCTTCCTGCCCCAGCTCTTCAGCTGCTTTTAATACTGTTTTTGGTTATTGGATTGTAAGCTCCTGAGGGCAGGAGCTGTCTTTCTTTTAGGTTGTATTTGTATTCCTAGCACTTAGCACAGTGCCTGGCACATAGTCAGTGCTTTATGAGTGCTTGTTGACTTGAATTGACAGCGAGCTGAACAATTCTCTAAAACCAAGTTTCAGAGAAGTTGCCCACCTGCATTGGTAGAGAGATTTTTCTCACCTGGAAATTCCCTATAGTGAGCATTGGAAATACAGCTAGCACTTTGATAGAATTCTAAGGCTTGCAAAGAGCTTTACATAACTTAAGGTATTGCACTTGGTCCTCACAACCACCCTGGGAGGTAGGTGCAATTATTTTCCCCATTTTACAGATGAGGAAACTGAGACAGAGGCAGTTTAAGCACTTGTCCAGAGGCCAGATTTGAACTCAGGTCTCCCAGACTCCAAGGCCATCACTCTATCCACTTGGAATTACCATGTGCTTCATATATATTCACACACACAGGGGTTCTCATGCAACATTTTCTCTGTGACAGCATAAAAACCCAGAAGCCCTTTCTTCCAGCTGGAGGCATCTCCCTCCCTGATAGAATCTGTCTCTTGGAGGCTTTTCTTTTCTCGATGTCTTATTCCTGTTCCCTGACCTGAGCAGCTGAGGCGTCCTCAGCAACAACCCACATCGCTCATCAGGTATTTCCAGCATGAGTTTTTATCCAAAAGCAGCTGCATGTCTTATCAGAGAACCTCTTTGCCAAACATGTCTGTGCATTTTTCCATCTGATTCTCATACCACAACCATGAGGTAGGTAATAAAGTGTTGTTATTGTCATTTGACAGAAGGAGAAGCTGAAGTTTGGTTAAGAGACCCACTAGCTCATGGCAACGCAGCTGGTGAATGTCAGAGGGGCGTGTGACCTAGGTCTTCATGATTCCAAGTCGCAAGTGCTCCCTTGAGTCAAATCAACAAGAATGGGGAAAACTCCTACCGTGTGCCAGGCACTGTGCTAAACACTAAGAATGTACAGAGAGGTAAAAGCGGTCCCTGCCCTCAGGGAGCTCCAGTCTAAGGGGGGGGGAACCCATGGAGTCACTGTGTACAAACAAAGCATGAACAGGGTAAATGGGAGCTGATCTCAGAGTACAGGGGGAGGGGGACTAGAAAAGGCTTTTCATCAAGGTTAGGATTTTAGCTGAGACTTGATGGAAGCCAGGGAAGCCAGGAGATAGAGACGAGGAGGGAGAGCACCGCCGGCAGGAGGGACATCTGGTGAAGTCTTATGGAGCTGGGAGACGGAGTCTGTAACTCAGAAAGCATTTATTTAGCCCCTACTGTGTGCTGGGCACGGGGAGGAGGCTGGTATCACCAGGGTCACTCTGTTGGGGGAGTGAGCTAGAAGATTGGAAAGGCAAGAAGGGGCTGGTTGATGAAGGCTTTAAAAGCAAAAAAGAGGAATTTCCATTTTATTCTGTCGATGGGGTCTCCCTAAGATAGAAATGATCTCGGTATTAAATTTTTATGTGCAATAAAAAACTATTTATAAATTGGTAGCTTTTGTCTTGAGAGTTGAAGACGTTTGCTCTAAATACACTATTATGTTAGGATTGTTTATTTGGAAATGGACTTTCCAGTTTCTTTGATTTGTCCCTGCCTTGGACAGAGGCTAAACCTTGCTGCCATTCAAACCATTTATGGTGGAAAAATGGAACTTGGCTCAGATTTGTGGCTGGAAAGGACTTTGTGGGCCTTAGCTCTTGTAAACCAGCCACTTGATATGAGTGAAAAAACCAAGAATTTAAAAATCTGATTGTTGTCTCAAGTAGGAAGACATGTCAAATTCAAAGCGATTTTATTCTCACAAAATCTCATGTATCAGGACAACAGAAGGAGAGAGGCCATGACAGGAAACTCTGTCAAGGGCAAGCGATCTCACCAGGGCTTCCAAGGAAGTGGCTGGAAGATTCAGCCACATTTCCAGCTGAAATCAATCTTATCTTTCCTCTTCTCTGGGGGCACAACACCTCCACTTCCAGGAAAAGTTGGGTCTAATCTAAAATGACACTCAGAGAAGCTGGTTAATTGTTTCTTTGTCCCTTCCTCTTTTCCTTTTCTCTTTTCTTCTTCTTCTTTTTTTAACCTTTTATGGAGAAGCCAAATCTAATTCTAGATTTTACGGAGAAGCCAAATCCTAATCTCATTAGGATGTGCTTCCCAAGTGAGTTCCTTTTCCTATTCTTCCAAGGACATACCTGCAGGATAGCAGAGAAGGACAATATAAATGTTGGCCAGTACTAGGACGGAAGAACATTTTTAATGATAATAATGATAATAGCTAACATTTATATAACACTTACTATGTGTCAGGTGCTTTATAGTTATTTATTATCTCATTTGCTTCCTACAACTCTGGGAAGTAAGTGCTATTATTAACCCCATTTTACAGACTAGGAAACTTAGGCAACATAGGCTAAGTGACTTGCCCAGGGTTACATAGCTAGTAAATATCTGAGGCTGGATTTGAACTCAGATCTTCCTGACTTTGCGTCTAGCCCTCAAGTGGCAGTGTGCTGTAATGGATAGGCTCAGGAAGAGAGACTCAGGTTTCAAATTGTACTCCGGACACATCCCAGCTCTTGTATGAGCAAGGGCAAACACATAACTTCTCAGTACCCTGGGTGTCTGACTCTCAAAGATTCTCAATGCCAGAGGAGTTATTGATCTGCCTCTGTGGAAGGAGTTACCATACTGGGAGTTTCCTAAATGGACTGGATGAAACCATGGGTCTGGGACAAAAGGGAAAAAGTAGTTGCATAAGCTGTGATGCCCGCTTTAGACCTCAGAGGGAGTTAGAGAAAAATCATCAGAGAAAGAGTAGATAGATTGAAGAGAAAAACCATCAGAGGGAGCTAGGTAGGAAAGTCCCCAGGAGAAATCACTAAGATGGCTCTCTGTCACTGAGCCGCCCAGTGTTTGCTGGCTCTCCAGTTTGGTATGGTCCCGTCTTGAGTCACGGTGAGTCCCCAGACCAAACCCAGACAAACAAACTACAGTCCAAAGCCCGCACCCACCGCTAGCTCTGTCTGCTGTTCTAAAATGGAATGGGGGCCCCAGGGACCGATTAGAAAGGAAGCCAGCGATCCCAAGGGGAGGATCGAGGAGCTGAGAAGGAGCTGGGTGGTCATCTTTGAGGCTTTTTATTGAGTTGTAATTCAATGTAAAATGCAAAGACTGAGTACCCGCCTGGGCGCCACGACGCCTCTGCCTCCGACCGTTTCATTCACAAAGCGCCTCTCACCTGGGTTATCGCAGCAACCTCCTCTGGGTGTCCCGGCCTCACCCTCTGTTCCCCTTCCAGTCCATCCTACCTTTTGCTGCCAAAGTAAATTTTCCCTAAACACGCGTGAGGCCCTCCTCAATCGACGCCAGTGGCTTTCTCTCGCCTCAACGACAAAGCGGAAACTCCTCCGTGGAGCTTTGACAAAGCGAGCCCGGCGCAGCCCGGCCCCAGCCTGGCATTTCATCCTTGTTGGCTTCTCACCCCGACCCTCCACCCCATCTTTGTGTCTTTGTAATGGCCAGCCCCCAGGCTTCGAAGGCCTTTCCTCCCTGCCTCCACCTCTCTTCCTGTAAGACAGCCCGAGCACTTCTGCCTTTGCCCCAGCGCGCCCAGCTGCTCGCGCCCTCCTCCCACAGCTCCTGGTCCCCATCACCTCTGGACATGCTGGTATTTGTTCGCCTCCTGTTCTTGCGGTCTGTATTCCCGTGCGCGCTGTACCCTCTCTGCCACTAGAGTGGAAGCTTGTAGGGAATGCGAATTGTTTTCTTTTTACTCGTACGTTCAGTGTCTAGTATCCATCAAAGACATGATTGATTGGTTTGGCCAACCGTCAGGCATTGTGACTAAAAAGACAAAACCAAAAACAGTCCCTGCCCTCAGGGAGCTTCCATACTACTGTGGGAACTTCATACTTCAACATGGAAATGGAGCTCCCGGGCACCAAGTACCAAGCCTGACGCCAGAGCGGCTCTTCCTGAATCCTTATTGACTGGAACTAGAATGGAAGATAAAAAACGAAGAGTCCCTGCCCTCAGGGAGCTCCCCTTCTATTGAGGGAGCACAACCTGTGCAGAAATGAGTGAAAACAAGGTATGTGCCAAGTGAATACGGGATCCATGGGGTCCGGGAGGAAGGTGCGTACAACTTGGGGGAGGGGTAGAGAACGTGGGAAGGCCTCGTGCAGGAAGCGGTGCCTGAGCTGGACTGGAAGGAAGTTGAGGATTCTGAGAAGCAAAATGGGGCAGGCGCAGGGCTCCAGGCATGGCTGACGGGGAGGCAGGGGATGGGATGGATCACATCTGTGAGGAAGTAAGGGGCAGAAAGACAGTCTCCTCAGGGGAAGGGAGGGAGGGAGGGAGGAATGGAAGAAGTAAGGAAAGAAGGAAAGATGGAAGGAAGGAAGGAAGGAAGGAAGGGAGATAGGAAAGAAGGGAGGGAAGGAGGGAAAGAAGAAGGAAGGAACAAACATTTGTTAAGGCCTACCGGTCAAGAGCTTTCCAAATATCATTTCATTTGATCCTCACAACAAATGGGAAGAAGGTGCTGCTATTACCCCCATTTAGCAGGCAACTGAGGCAGGCAGAGGTGAAGTGACTGGCCCAGAATGACACAGCAAGCAAGTGTCTGAGGCTGGATTTGAACTTGGGTCCCTGACTCTGCTCAGCGCTTCACCCACTGCCCCATGGTGGTATGAGAGGAGAAGGGTGAACCTTGCTTGCAGGGGTGTGTTCTGGAGGAGTTTGTCAGTTACTAATTCTGGTGCCTGACTATGGATGCTGTGCCAGGGATCTGGGGTGAGAGAGATTGTAATCTGTAATAAATAATGTCGTTGAGCAAGGCAGGGCACATTCCTCAAACAGCCTCCCAGGCCCAAGAGCAGATACTGGGCCTGTGATTTCATTGGCATGGGGTACTCCAGGAGGGGGAAACTCCCTGTACCAATGCAGATCAGTACCTTCTCTGCACCTGTAGGCTCACAGTGTTGCCCAGAGGACTGAGAGTCACAGGCGACATGGGGCCATGGCAGGACTCACCTCGGATCGTCTTGGGGCCAAGCCCGGCTCTGTCTCCACTGCTCCACACTGCCCCGTCAAGATTTCAAAATAAAAATAATCTGTATACACATATCTGGAAAGCAGCATGGACTCATGGATAAATCTCTTTCTACATGTGTATATAGGCATACATACATATATGTGCATGTGTATGTGTACAGTGCATACGCACCTGTACATATACATAAGTATATGCATGTATACACATGTGTATACATACACACAAGTATATATACATGCAGACACACAGGACACATACATATGCACATACACGTGTGTATAATGTATGCATGTGTGCTCACATACACACATGTATACCCACACATGTATATTTGTGTATATACACATATGCCTATCTGCTTAAAAGGTTCATAAATATACTTTCACATATATGATCCCTTTATGAATGTCATATATTACACACACATGTACCTATCTAGCTAATGTCTTAGTTCATTATATTGGTATTATTCTTATTTCTGGTCTTTACAACTCAATCTTGGATGGTTCAGGCCTCATTCCCAAGGTACATCCCGTTCCTTTAATGGACACACAAGGCGGGCCTTCAGTTGTTTGGAAGATAACCCAGGTCTCCTTGGCTTCTGAATAAACCGCCTTCTTCTGCACTTGCTGAATAAGGCCCGATGGGTCTGTGTCTTGGTGGAGATGATGCACCAGGGAACTCTAGGGGACGTTCCAGCCAAAGCTTTCCCTTGCTCTGACCTGTGCCCATGAAGGCAGGTATGCCTTCCTCCCCTCCTCTCTGTCTCTCCTCTGGAGCATGAATCTCGCTTTTAGGGGATAGGAATGGACAGAGAATCTGGGTCTGAATTGGTTGGTGACTCTTCTTTTCTCTTCCTTCATCTGGCTTTTCTCTACCTGCTCCAACCATAGGATACTTGCTGCTTTTCCCCCTTGTTTGGTGAATGCTCTCTCTCCTCACCTCCCCCTTGTAGAATCAACAGCTCTTTTCCAAGCACAGCCCAGGGGCTTCCTCCTGCGTGAGACCCTTCCAAATCCATCAGTTCTCTGGGCTGGTTCCCTCTTGACCACTTTGTACTGTCTTGTAAATGTGTATTTTGTATCCCCTCATCATGGCTCCCCTGGCACATTGGCCTCCTAGCCCCCTCACCAGTGGACAGTAAGGCCCCTTTTCATTTTGGCCTTTCTGTCTCAAACTCCTCGAGTGATTCTTGCATCCTTCTAAGCATCCTCTAGGTTGGAACTCTAAGAGCCTGTGGATTGAGAAGCGGATTGCAGGAAAACTTCCTCTGACACATACGGGCTCTGGGACACTCTGCAAGAGGTAACTCTGGCGAGTGGGGATGTGCATCTGAGGACAGAGTTTCCATGCTAGGGAGTTCTCTCTCTCTCTCTCACACACACACACACACACACACACACACACACACACACACACACAC
>NW_020954582.1:2783829-2955885 GCF_900497805.2 Vombatus ursinus
ACACACACACACACACACACACACACACACACACACACACACACACAAAACAACAAACCCCTAAAAAAACCAAACATGGTGCCCTTGTACTCTTTATCAAGAGAAATCTCTTCCCCCCTGTGCAGAACTGGGGAAAGTGTCCTAATTGCAAGTTCAAATGGCAGCTGATACAGTACTGTGCTGAACAACCTTGGTCTTCAATGAAAAAAAAGTGGAAGTTCTCCCAGTGGCTGAAGAAACAGGGAATCCTCAGCCTGGAGAAAAGAACACTTGGCAGGACATGGTGTCCACAGGGCATGAGATCCATCTTCACAACGCTGAAAGGATGTTTTTGGAAGAGAGATTAGACTGTTCTGTCTGGCTCCAAAGGGCAGAACTGGGAGCGGAATCAGGTTTCAGTTTGATGTAAAGAAAACATTTCTAACTCACCATTCCAGTTTATCTTCGAGTCAAATGAACTGAATTTCTCATCACTAAAGACGTGGAAGCTGAAGGGCTGCTTGTCAGGGATATTCTATGAATGAATGAATGGGTGGATGAATGAATGAAAATGCATTGATTAAGCACCTACAATATGCCATGCACATACTGCACCAAGTACTAGGGACATACAAAGAGAATACTGCAATGGTCCCTGCTCTCAAGGAGCTGACATTCGAATGCAGAGGATGATGCCTCTAGGAAAGGTCTGCTGCTGGCCAGGTGGAAAGGCACCAGGATTCTTAGGGCACTGTAGCCAAACAGATGGCAGTGTGGCTTCCTCACTGGTATTTCTACAGATGAAACTTTATGGTTTCCATGGAGAAATGGGTTTGGCCGTCCAAAGAACCAAGCAACCAATGGGACCCGGGGCTTGATCTCACTCTCCAGTTGAAAAGCTATTGCAGCTGCTGAGTGGGACCCCCCCTCCCCCCATGTAATGCTATTGAGGCAGCTCGGACATGCCCTTACAACTCTTACCATCGGAGAAAAATCAGCCCATTTTCTTCAGAATGCCATCTGTTTCTATTTGCAGTAATTAATTCTTCTTAATTAATTAATTGATATCAATTCTTCTAATCAATTGTTCTTTAGGTCTTCACTGGATGGAAGACGGCTTACATCAGTGAATGATTCTCTTGAAAGCATTTACCGGGCAGACACCCCACTCTCATCCCCACTTCCTTCAGTACAAATCATTCTCTGCTCTCTTTGCCAGGAGAGTTAGGCTTTTCTCTCTCGGTTTCCTGCGGACTTTTTACTCATGATAAATAGTGATATTGGTGTTCTGAAGAGGCAGCAGGACATGGTGGCTGGAGGGCTGACCTTGGAATTAAGAGCCCTGGCTTAGGAGTCAGAAGTCCTGGGTTCAAATCCTCCCCTGACCTTTACTGATTGGGTGACCATGGCCAAGTCACTAAATGGATGCTTGATTTCCTCATCCATACAATGAGGTCCTCGGTCTTGTTGGCCTCCGAGGTCTCTTCCAGTTGTAAGCATATGTATGATGCCATCATTTTTGAGGAGTGGAGTGAGATAGAAGAAAAGAAAGAAGGGGGTGAGGGAGAGAGGCAGGGGCTTGATTCCTGACCTCAAAGGATTTACAACATAGTATAAGACAGATATTGCCAATGTGGTCACACACAGTAGGTAGATGGTGTTGGCATTCTGTCTTTCTGTGCACACACACATCACACATATGTACACACGCACACCACACACATGCACATGCATGTACACATGTGTGTAGTCACGGACTCCTAGAGTAATTATAGACTTCACATAGGAATTAGGAGCAGGTGGGGTGACAGCACAGTGCAGCACTGGGAGCCAGGGTTCAGGAGTGAGAAGATTTGGCTTCAGATCCTGGCTGTAACACAAACTGGAGTGTGTGTCCTTAGACAATCTTCTTAATATTTCTGGACCCCACTTGTCTCATGAAAACAACCAGGACAGTTGCATTGGCCCTGCCTACTTCATAAGGCTTTTCTGTAGAAAGCATTTTGTCAACCTTAAAGTCTCTATAAATCTGAGTTATTGGTATCATTTTTGTGGGACCAGGGGATGAGTGGAAACAGCCCTCTGCCCCCCCGGCAGGAGCCAGGCAGCTCAGTCATTCTGGGCAAGGGCATCAATGAGTCGACTCATTTCCCAACCTCATGCTCCGGTGCAGATGGTCGCTTTGGGGCCCTTCCATGGCACAGAAGCAATCTTTTAGGACTGGTACCTACATGAGCAGGTGCCAGGCTGGTGTTCCACATTTCATCAGGTGCCATTAGCCCCTGCCCAGGGAGAAGGAGAGGGGGAAACATCCTTCTCAGTCTACAGAGCTTTTGAATAAAGTAGAGCTGAAGAAACTGCCTGAGGCTAGTGAGTCAGGGCTGCCTGCCACCCGGATGGGTCTTGGGCACAGAAACCCTGCCAGAGAGAGGGAAGCCAGCTTGACTTTTATGTTCCTGAGTTGGTGGTGTTTGTAAATGTTCTAATTAAAAAAGAAAATCAAACAGCATTTTCAGGCTGATGGCCTTTACTTGGGTTTCTCTACTTTCTGTTTAAATGAGAATCCATTAGTGTGCTTGTTACTCATTTCTGCAATTGAGAGGAAATCTTGAAAATTTCCTAAATCCCTCTGAGGACTTATTTATGTGAAGGTCTTCATTGGGCGGACCGGCAGCCTGGCCTCTTCCTTATCGTCAAGGTCCTGTTAGGAAATTCCCTGTGGGACAACGTGTTTGGTCACCAGCCAAAAGCTGGGATCATATCATCAGTTGGTGTTGCCAGGAGCCAAGGAGAAGCGATCAGACGTCCTGCCACGAGAGTGATAGCCTCAAAGGGCAGAGTTTGGCAAAGTCATAATTGGTCATGTGGATGGTCAAGACAACAAGGTGATACTGTAAGAAAGAAGAAAATAACCCACGTGCTGCTGACTAAAGCCATCCCAGAACAATGGTCAGGATCACCACGATGAATCTTAGACCTTATGAGTAACATGGCTTGTCAGGACCCATCTGTTCAGTCTTTGGTTTCCCATTCTAGTTTTTTGGTGGAATGCTGTCCATTAGAAAGGAGACGTAGCCTTCCTTCGCAACTGTGATGTTTGCTCCAAGGTGGATTCTGGATCACTGGAGCCTTTCCTCCGCATCTTGGCTTGTCTTGGTGATGGCAGCTCCTGTTTCAGTGGGATGCCCTCATGACCACCTCCCGTGGAGAACTAGTGGGCAGCTCATTGCAGTGATGGACAGATGGACAAGCCGGCTGTCATTCTTGGCCATGAAATTGTTCCTGCTGGTTCTCTCATGCTGAAGTTGCGAGACATGTGGAATGCAACTTATGGAAGCAGGATTCCATGCTACCCACTTCCAACCATTTGCATGGCTGCACACCTTTGTTCCTGGCACCATTCTGGTGGGTGTGTCCAAGATCTCTGCAGTGACGCTGTCCCTAATGCTTAGAGGCAGCACATGGCACAGTGGGATGGGGGGCCAAGGAGACTGAAGGGAGAGGCAACCTGCCTTATTGAACAACCGCAAAAAAATAGACTTTGAGGAAAAGAGCTAGAAAGTAATCAATCAGAAGCACTTACTATGTGGGAAGCCTGGGCATCCCGAGGTGAAAGTGAAACAAGTCCTGGCCTTAAGGGTCTTACGTTCTAATGGCAGAGATGGCACAGAATATGTACAAGATGAACAGAAAATGGCTTGTGGATGGTGGGTGTCCCTAGCATCTGAGGGGACCAGGAAAGCCTTCATGAAGAAGATGGTCCGTGAGCTGAATCTTAAAGAATATCAGAGATTCCAAGAAGCAAAGGTGAGGAGGGAGTGCATTCCGGGCATGGGACACAGCTAAGGCCAGAGGTGGGAAATGAAGTGTTCTGGGTGGAAGAGCAAGCAGGGTCAGAAGGATTGGTACCCAAAATGGGCCCCAGAAAGATAGGGAGTGTTAGAGGCAGGATCTGAACTCAGGTCTTCATTCCTCATTCAATTATTTGGCCAACAAGAATTTATTAAGCACCTACTGTATTCCAGGCACGGTACTAGGTATTGGGAATAGAAATACAAAACTCCCAAACCATCTCTGATCTAAAGCAAGCTTGCCTTCTGTAGGGAAACAATCTGTGCTTTGCAGACCTCCCCTGCTATACACATGCTCATCATTGCATTAGAGAAGTAAATACAAAACATACAATGTAAACAGGACTAGTTTCCCCAGTGAAGGTTGTTGGAGACGTGCCTCATGTTGGACTCAGGACTGGGAGGTTGCCCTACACCACCGTCCACCTGGGCCTCCTCTCGGTCTTTCAGCTCTGCCTCTTAAAAATCGGGGCATTAAGAGGATTGTTCCAGCAGACGGGAGAGACAACAAAGAAGTGTCACATGTAGCCAGAGTGCGACATGCCACCCGTAACCAGGCAACCAGAGAAGCGGTCTGGGCAGGAGTCTGCAGCAGAGAGCAGCCGATTCTGAAGGCAGAGGGTGGGGAGACAGGGAGGGGGTGCCTTCTGCGGCTCATGGTGGTCTTACCACCCCCACCCTCACCCCAAACAAACCAGACATGAAATAACAGCCTGCAAACAGGCAGATGAGGTGGTGATCTGCAGGGCATACATGGAGTTTTGGGTAGGCGTGACATTCATGTCAAACCTGGGGCCCAGGGGAGTCTCTGTGACTCGGGTGGGCTCTGGTCCTCTCCGGCTACTCTGCTTATGTGAGTTTCCCATGTTGCTCGGTTCTGCCCTCTCAGGTTTATCCGGGAACGGCTTATCTTTGCATGTGCATAGCATGCTAAGCCCCCTGGCAGAGGTTATGAGTCTGTCTTTGGGTTTCAAGGGAGCTAATTAGAAACAAGAATGTAATAAAAAGTTGTTCACAGAGGAGATGCCTTTACAAAGTGTGAACACTCTTCTTCTGTGGAGTTAGAGAAGAAACTTGGCATTGGTTGGGGCGGGGTTGCTCACATCCCCAAGGGCCTATCTTCATGTTCCTAAGACAGCTTTGAGGCCCTGACATCCTGAACCACTGAGAAAGGATGGAGTTGGTGTGCGGTGCCTAGAAAGCTAGGCCTGAAGTCAGGAAGACCTGAGTTCAGCTATATGACCCTGGGCAAGTGACTTAACTTCACTGTGCCTCAGTTGCCATATCTATGAAATGAGATAATAACAGGGGCAGCTAGGTGGCGCAGTAGATACAGCACCAGCCCTGAAGTCAGGAGTACCTGAGTTCAAATCCGGACTCAGACCAAACACTTGACACGTACTAGCTGTGTGACCTTGGGCAAGTCACTTAATCCCGATTGCCTCACCAAAAAAAAAAAAAAAATGAGATAATAACAGCACCTATCTCCCAGGTTGTCATCAGGATCAAATTGGGAGGTATGTGTATGTGTATGTGTATGTATATATACATGATCTCATTATACACACACACACACACACAATATACATATATAAATGAATATATTTGTTTGTATTTAAAACAACTAAATTATTTTAACAATAATGATTAAGTTATTTAAATATATATATAACAATATATACACACATATATGTGTATGTGTTTATATGTGTGTATAAATAAAAGTAGGTGCATTAAAAGCTTTAGAGTTCTATGTACTTACAGGAAGGTTGATAACTAGACTAGATCATTCTAGGCTAGGGGTGAAAAAGTCACCAACCCCTCCCCCTTTGGCACCCAGAGGCTAACTTGGGAGGGTGCTGATGAAGTTGTTGATGATACCGGAGCTGGGATCAGAGCTCACACCAACCTCTCACTCTTGGCGCTGGTGGGTGGGAGGGAAGTTGGTACTGGGAACTGGCCCAAAGAGAAAGGATGATTGGCTTTCAGATCCCATTCAGCATTCAGGCTGGAGGGTGCCAAGGCCAGTTTTAGAGAGCTTTTCAACAAGGTTTGCAACAAAAGGGATGTTCTTGTAAACCTCTGCTTTCTGGTTTGCTGGTGTTTGTTGAATTTTGTACACTACTTTAAATTTTCCCTTCTGTACAGTAATTGAAACGTTTTCAATGCTCCCCAAACCTTGCATCTCCATTAATTTCCTTCCTTACATCCTCGTGAATTATGATCATGTCCTCCTCACTCCTGAGTATTCTCCTGCAAATGTCTTCTTTGCCCTTGATAAATGTTCCCTCCCATACCTTGGTCACGGCAGGTTTCTTCATAAAACTGGTTGAGAGACTTTGGACTTGGTGTAGAAGCAATGGTCCTTCTACTTCTTTGTCCTTAGGTCCCACTCTCAGAGACAACTCGTTCACAGCTCCCTGGAAAAGGCAGGCAGGTATAAAATTAAGTGGTTCCTGGAAATGATTGGAAAATTGTTTCAAGACAAATGAATTCTCTGAGGAGAGGTGGGCCCGCATTCATCAATACACTGGGATCGTCCGAGGCCAACAGAGAAGAACCCCAAAGTACAAAAAGTAATTAAGGGCACGAAAGGCACACAAAGCTTGTCACGTTGTGAGGAACATCTGAGAAATTGCAGGGTCGAGTTCAGGGTGTCAAAATGATAGGAAGAGCAAAAGGACAAAAGATGGGGAAAAGTCCCATTAAGTAAACATGCTATGATTTTACAAGCGCACGAGTCACCGAAGGTCAAGGAATGTGTGAGAAAGATCTCTAATGGAAAGAAAGGGCAATTCAGTGACTGAAAGGGTCTTGTAGATGTGGGAGAAATAAAGCAATATGATAGGGGTGAAGCATCCTGCTAGAAGGAAAAATCCATTTCTCAACAGAATAAGAAAACTTGGTCATTGGGAAGGCTGTGAGATAACGCTAGAGTCCTACCTAAAACACGGAGTTAGCTGTCTTTTCCAGCTGTCACCACTTGGTAGGAGAGAAAGGGGGACTCAGCCTAACTGGGGCCCAGTTCTCATGAGAAATTGTCGCTTGTAACAAGCCGGCCGGCTTAGGGGAGTCCTTTAGCTCCTTCTTGTCACCCAGCCAGACACAGGGTCCTCATCCAAGCATTCCCACACATTGGGAACACAGAGGCAAGCCTCGGATCTCGTGTGGCTGACTTGGAGGGAGACCTGAAATTTTTTTAGAGATCAGAAGGAGGGATCCCACCCATTCCATTATGGAGCAATGACATTTCTCAGAGCAAAGAACGTGATTTACTACGCGACTCCAATGCAGGTATCTTAACTGAAGGATTGCATCCCCCAGAAACCCAAGGAAGGTGACTGATCAGACCACCAACATCGAAAGTGTCCCTGTTTCTACCGCATATTGCACGATGAGGAAATTAGACCAGTGCAAGTTTGGAGAATGAGTCTAGTCTAATTGGACTCATCGTCTAAGTCCGTTGTCAGCCTGTGTGACAGCTGGTGGCAATGTGCTTCCTGTGGGCCATTGGTCTTGCCCAGGTACAGAACCATCCCCTAATTTTCTTGACCTCTCTGCTGGGCTATCTAGATACATTAACTTTAATTACGTTGTGAGTTCGGCTTTCAAAATAGGTTTATTGCAGGAGTGAGACTCTTCTAGGTCATTAACCCGATTTTTAGGTTCAGAAAACCCCTTTTGTTTATTCAACTCTCTGGCATGCCTGTGGTTTCCAATCTGTAGGATTGTAAACCGCTCCCCCCACCCCCTTTCTACTCTTTAATGATTCCCTGGCAATCCTCAGCTTTCTGTAGTATAAATAGAGTTGGAGTCAATAAATATCTATAAGCACCTACTATGTGCCAGGTACTGTGCACACAAAGAAAGGTCTAAGACCTTCCCTCGCAGTCTAATGGGGGCAGATCACACATACAAAGCTGAAAGGGGTGGGGCCATACCCTGCCCAGGAGCATGGGGAAGTTTGCAACCCATTGGGAAGTAGGAAGTTATCTGAGGTTTCAAGTCAATTTTATCTTATGGAATGCTGACTTTCTGGAGATCACAAAGTCCAGGAGGGCATCCAGATGGGAGATAATGAGGAGAATTCCCTGGGTGCCCTCCTTGAAGAGGGGAGGATCTGGGAGGAGCTCCCCATTGTCCACTCTTCACTGGCTCTGACCAGAGGGACGGTGAGTTTCTCAGCTCTTTGCATCCAGCAGATTAATGAGTTTCTGGGGACCTGAAATCCTGGTGAGTTGCCAGCCCCACCTAGGAGTGGTGCCAGTGCTGGTGACCAGAGCAGAGCTCCAGATAACTGCCAAGACTATTTGGCCCCTTCTCCTCATTGCCCTGAAGAATTGGGAGGAGAGAATGTTCTCTTCTCCCGCTCCCGGAGGGCTTACATAGTTATGCATTCCTAGGCGCGAAAGGAAGCATCCTCAACCATCATTGGAAGGGTCATTCCATAGCCTTCCTTATGGAACCCACTAATCATGAAAGGAAGAAGTGGTATTTTGGGGGATCATTGATCATAATTCTGTTACTATGAAATGACTCAAATGTGATAAATAAGACTTGGAAAATGTGTCTACCACCAATCTGTTTGAAGTACTTTGGAAATGTTCCTCCTCCCCTTATAGTGCCTACATGATTCCATTCAGCCACGAGCATTTATTAAGTGTTTACTGTGTACCACAAACTATGTTAGGCTCTGGGGATACAGAGGCAAAGTGCCCTCATTAACATTCTAGTGAGGGGACCCAGGAGCACAAACCCCATTACACCAAGTCATTTCATGGGGGAGAGAACATGGATGACTGGATCAAGAAAGGCCCTATGACAAACGTCACCTGAGTGGTGCTGTGAGGGAAGAAGAGATTTTATTTTTTTAATATTATTTTTCTTTTCAAAATTTTAAATCATATTTTATTTTTCCCCAATTACATTTCAAGAAAATTTTTAGCATTCATTTTTACAAGATTTTGAGTTCCAAATTTTTCTCCTCCCTTCTTCTGAAAATGGCAGGCAGTTTGATATAGTTTATACATGTGCTACCATGTAAAACATATTTCCATATTCATCATAGTGGTGGAAGAAGAAACAGATCAAAAGGAAATAAAATCACAAGAAAGACTAAAGTAGGTGAAAAAAAAACCATGCTTCGATCTGCATTCAGAGTCCGTCAGTCCTATGTCTGGGTGTGGGCAGCATTTCCTTCATGAGTGCTATGTGCTTGACTTGAATTGTTGTATTGCTGAGAAGAGCTGAGTCATTCATAGCTGATCATCACACAGTGTTGCTGATACCATGTACAATGTTCTCCTGGTTCTGCTCATTTCACTTTGCATCAGTTCATGTAAGTCTTCACAGGTTTTTCTGAAATGTGCCTGGTCATTTCTTATTGCACAATAGTATTCCATTACATTCATATATCACAGCTTGTTCAACCATTCCCTATTAATGGGCATCCCCTAAATTTCCAATATTTTGCCACCATGAAAAGGGCTGCTCTAAATATTTTCGCACATGTAGGTCCTTTCTCCTTTTTTAATGATCTCTTTGGGATACAGACCTAATAGTGGTATTGCTGGATCAAAACTGTGTATACTATACACAGTTCGGTTGCCCTTTGGGCATAGTTCCAAGTGGCTCTACAAAATGGTTGTATCAGTTCACACCTCCACCTATAGTGCATTAGTACATCCTCTTCAACGTTTGTAATTTACTTTTTCTGTCCTATTAGCCAATCTAATAGGTATGAGGTGGTACCTCAGAATTGCTTTAATTTGTATGTCTCCAATCGATAGTGAATAATAGTGAGTATTTTTTTTTCATGTGGCTATAGGTAGCTTTGATTTCTTCATCTGAAAACTACCTATTCCTATCCTTTGACCATTTATCAGCTGAGAATGGCTTGTATTCTCATAAATTTGACTCAGTTCTCTATATGTTTAAGAAATGAGGCCTTTATCAGAGACACTTGCTGTAAAGATTGTTTCCCAGCTTTCTGATTTCCTTCTAATCTTGGTTGCATTGGTTTTGTTTGTACAAAAGCTTTTCAATTTAATACGATCAAAATTCTATGTATCATAATGCTCTCTATCTCTTGTTTAGTCCTAAATTCTTCCCCTCCCCATAGATCTGATAGGCAGGCTATCCCTGGCTCTTCTAATTTGATTGCTTCATTGTCTATGGTACCTTTGTGTAGTTTCCTTCCTTATCTCTTTTAATCAGGTCTATTCTTGCTTTTACTCTGTCTAAGAGCAGGCTTGCTACCTCTGATTTTTTTTTTTTACTTCTACCAAAGCATAATAGAGTCTGCTTCAGCCCCTTACCTTTACTCTGTGTGTGTCTCTCTGCTTCAAGCGTATTACTTTTAAACAGCATATTGTTGGATTCTGTTGACGTTTTTTTTTCTCCACTCTGCTATCTGCTTCTGTTTTTTGAAGGAGTTCATCCCATTTACATTCACAGTTATGATTACTACCTGCATATTTTCCTCCATCCTATTCTTTCTCCTCTTTGTTCTCTCTCTCCTTTTACTCTTTTCCACCTCACCAGCATTTTGCTTCTGTCTCCCCTGATCTGCCCTCCCTTCTGTCAGTCCCCCTCAGGACCCCTCCCCTTTCTCATCCCTTAATTTTTTAAGGGGAAGCAGATAGCAGAGTGGAGAAAAAAAAACGTCAAGGGTGGGGGTGGGTGGGGCCAGAAGGAATTAATTACAATGGAACGGAGTCCACGGTTTACCTTTTTGTGCCCCCTCCCCTAAATTCTGGTGCCCTGAGAAAAGCCCTGATTATACCACCCTCGTTTTGGGGAGACCTTGTTGATGGGGTGAGTACCCACGTGGAACACTCGTGGAGAGAACCTTCAGTTCTGGGTATTTAATATAAAAAAGATAACCTGTAGCCTACTGTGTTGGCACGAGTCCCTGCCCCTTCCAGTCAAGAAGACTTGGAGACTGGGACTCCAGAGGAAAAACCCTGGTTAAAGCATCGCTCCTTTCTGGGGTCTCTCAAAAGAAGCTGAGAGGGAGCAGCTACTGTTTTGAAAGGGGGAGGGGGAGCGAAGCTAGCCCCACATCTGCCTGGGGCAGTGGCACATGTCTGCTGCATGTCCGAGGAACTCCATCTGAGAGAAGACCTTCAGAGAGTGCGCTTCCAAGATGGCGGGAGCTGGGCGATGGATACCGCCGGACACACGTGGATGTGTTGCTTTTCTCAGAGCTGCAGCCTTAAGGGTCACGGCATGGGCAACCCCAACTTCAAGAGTTGCCAAGTCTGTGGACTTGGGACCTTCCCGAATAAGAAGGGTGCTTCTCATCGAAGCATCTTCCTTGGAGAAGGCAGGGCATCTTCCGTAAAGCTCCTGAGTCACGTCATCCTCAGAGAGGATGAGCAGTGAACTGTGTGGGCAGGGCAGGGAGAATTGGAAGGGGCTTTGTTTGGCAGCCCTTAAAGTGTCTTTGGAGGGAGGGAGTCTGAACCACAGGGCGATGCCACAAGCTTTTTGTGGGGGGAGGGGGGCCTAGAGGACTTGCCAACGTGTTAAAGGGTCACCTTGATAGGAGCTCCAAGTTCAGTTCCCCATCAGGGAGAACGCACGGCTCTTAAGCGTTTTATGAGTTTTCTCTGTCTGTTTGTGGGCTCCAGAGGCTGTTTTGTGTGTTCTGGGGGGGAGGGGGGTGAAATAAAGACTGTCCTGTTTCCAACACCCAAGTTATTACTTTGAGCATGGCCATGATGCCTACTTCTGCATCAGCTGAGATAAGGGCTATTGCCTCAATATATTAGAAATGCACCTGGAGTAGCCAGGTACAGGGCACGTGCCTCTCTTGGACTTCGTCCTCAGCGTCGGCGCTGGGCTGTGAGTCGTGGGTTAGGGCACCAAAGTTGCCCACCCCGGGTCCGAGTATCAACAGCTGACATTTTTGTAGCACAGGTGTGCTTCACTGGGACTCACCAGCTTGCTTTGTAAATATTTTGATGACTTTATTTCAGTGCCTTTGGTTTCCTTTGTGACCCAATGTAGCTTATTCTGTACATTCTGAGAAGGGCTGCATAGGCTTCACCAGACCACCCATGGAGTCCGGGACACAAAAAGGTTGAGAAGATTGCTCTAGAACTTAGGGCGCCCCAAAACTCAAATCTCAGGACTAAAGAAGACCTTATCCTTGGGGTCAGACGAGTTGTCCATGGTTGCATAGCTAGGGAAGAGGTGGGATTCAGGCCCGGGGCTGCTTCCCCATCTGCATTCTCATCTGCTGGACTTGGGTCTCCAGGGCTGCCTTCCATTTTAGGTTTCATCAGCGTTCCTTGTTGAGGGGTTGGATGTTACTGGGTCACGCCTGGGCCCGGCTTAGAAGGAAGCCCAGTGCTGACAAACAGTGCTGAGTCATCCTTTGCAGAAGGTCTTGGCACTTTTCCCAGGCAAAGCAATGTTGGATGTATAGCAGCAGGGTCTCTATAGGGCAAAGTGTTTTCTTTTAGTGTGTTACAGGTGTTTGAAAAACAGTGAAAATGTCAAGGTGTCCCTCCCCCACCCCTATGTTATTCTGCTGCATCGCTTGGCCTGAGGGACTTGGTCAGGGCACAGACTGAGGCCCCCTCTCCTTCTCAGATAGCCTTCACTTTATGAGCTGCACCACTCATTTTCTATCCAAATAATCTGTCTGTTCCAGGTTAGACCCCTTGAGCTTGCCAACAGCCTCAGAACCTGAAGTTTGAAAGGAGAGTTAATTTGAGTCAGTCTGTGAGCTTGGGCCTGTCTGTCCACTCCAGTTTTGAAGGTCTTTCACCCCTCCTCATAAATATCACAGCATTGTCATTAAACTCCTGACACAATGTTATTAAGTGCTCTCAATGTACTGAGGGGCTGGTCAGTCCCTTTTTAAAAGGAATATTGGGCCTAAAAGTTGATGTTCTGTAGTGTGGAACCCACCCAGACTGCCCAGACCACATTGGCTTCATGCCTGCTGCCTCTTCATGGCCCCCGTCCATCGGTGCCCATTTTGCCCTGGTTCTTTTTGGTGATTGGGCTTGTCCATGAGGTGATGCCTCCTGGCTCCTGGCATTTTGGCACATTAGTGCAGAGATCCTTCTGTTTAGTGATAACAGCAATGGGCATCTAATTCGTGAGAGCAGAGATTCTTAACCTGAGGTCCATAAATTTGGTTTAAAAATATTTTGATAACTGAATTCCCATGGAATTGGGTTTCTTTGTTACCCTCCATGGTTTATCTTATGCATTTAAAAACATGACTCTGAGGAGGGGTACGTAGTCTTTCCCAGCCTGCCCAGGGGTCTGAGACACACAAAATGATGAAGGACCCACAAAGCAAATACACCCACAAAGCTATACACCATCTCTTGTGAGATTCAAAACAGCCCTCGGCAGTTGATTCCAGGGGTGCTATTATCCCCATTCTACAGATGAGAAAACTGAGGTTCACAGCAACTTGTCCACATCACCTGCTCCCAAGTGTCACGGGCATGATTTGAACCCAGGTGTTCCTGATTCCAAGTCCAACAAACTGCGTGCTGACCCATTCAGCTTGGCGCTGGGCCCTGGGACTGAGCTATCCTGATTCCTAGCTCACTTAAGCTGATCTCCTACCACCCCTCCTCCTCCACCTGAGGACAGGCATCTGTGTGTTCTCTGCCCTGTCAGGCCAGACCTCAACAATGCAAAATTGTCACTGTGAAAAAAAAACACTGGTTCTTGGGGCAGAGGACCCGGATTTGAATACTGCTTCTGATGACCTAACCTAGACCCCTAGGCTCTTGAGCATTTCATTTTTTTCTCTAGGCCTCAGTTTCCTTATTTGTAAGATGTGAGTGTTGGACTTGGTGTCAAGTCATCAGCGTTTATTAAGCACCTACTGTGTGCCAGGCACTGTGCCAAGTGTTGGGAATGCAAACGAACAAACAAAAACTAGCCCCCATCCTCAGTTTGAGAGACAATACCTAAAAGGAAGCTGGAGAGGAGGGCGTGGGGCAAGCGAAGATTGCTAGCTTGAGGGCGTGGCCTGGGCACCCTCCTGAGGATGGAGCCAGCCAATCAGAGGCAGAAGTCCTGGGGTGGGGGACGCGGCTTCTGTGTCAGGGCAGAAAGGTGCAGAGAGGCAGGAGGGCAGCCTGGCATGGAAGCCGGACCCCCCTGACCCCCGGGTCCCCTCTGCCTCTAGCACAATGGGGCCTGAGCTCACAGTCTGTAGGGGCACAGTCTACTGGGCTCTGCTTGGCCCACGGACAGGAGTGCTGTTCTGGGCTTGGCGGGGAGGCCGATTTCACTTCCTCGTGAAGAAGAGCTTCCTAAGAGAGAGCGTATGGTGGGAGAGCTCCGGGTTTGGGTTCGGAAGATCCGGATCGCAAACTTGTTGCTTCAGTGCTTCTGCCTGGTGACCTGGGGCAAGTCACCCCACCTCACCCATGAAATGGTGCTAAGGATTGCCATGATGGTTTGAATTGAAGCCAGTGAGGGGGATGGGCTGACTCTGGTGGGTGGGGGTGGGGGCTCCCCACAGGTTATGGAGCAGGGGCTGGTGGAAATGTGGAGGGAGCCTGTGTTCAGCGCTGGGCTGGGCAAAATGGCAGCCTCTGATGGCCCTTCCAGTTCTGAGTGTGGGCGGGGGGGGGGGGGGCGCTGCCGAGCCTCTACTCTTGCATTGCTAGTATTTTTATGTCGGGCTTTGAGGTTTGCAGAGTAATTCACTGATGTCATCTCCTTTCATCTTCATGGTAGGTGCTATTGTAGTTCTCTTTTTACACATACCCATACTGAGGTGGCCAACAGCGACTCAGTGACTTGCCCAGGGTCACACAGCTAGGAAGTATCTGAGGCTGGATTTGAACATGGGGTTTTATGATTCCAGGTTCAGTGCTCAATGCACTGCCCATGTTGTCATTATACCGTCTACATGTTTACACAGATGTGCATACATACATGTATAGAATACTATTAATAGCACATATCATCATATCCAACGTGTGGCTTTCTTCTCACGTTGCACTTCAGATAAGACTTTCCATATTTCTTTTAAAGTCTTCCTATCCGTCCCTTTCATGGCACTTTTTCCATTTTGACAAACCACCATTTATGTGACCATTCTGCAGATGTTAGTCTCTTTTTTACCATTATCTGCCTCCCCCCCCCCCCAAAAAAAGCAACCGTGAAAGTGTTCTCTTACTTTTTTCTTTTCATAAAATCTTTCAGATTCAGTCCCAATACTGGGACCACTGGGCCAAAGGCCGTGAGCAGTTTGGCGACTCCTCACGGGGTAGGATGGCCGGTGTTAGTGCATGGAGAGGGTCGCGTTTGAGTCGGGAAGACGCCCAGCTCCGGCGCTGATGCAGCTACATTACATACAAAATCCTCCGCGTGTCATTTATTAACGCCTTCAAAGTCTAGGACCCCGCCTACCCCCGGCTTTTCCAATTTTCTAACTCCTCATTCCCGACCATACTATTGGATCCAGTGACTCCGGCTTCCTGCCTATTCCAACAACAAAATATTCCATCTCTCGACCCTGGGCATTCTCTGGCCGGCCCCCAGGCCTTCTTCCTCTGCTGCCACTACTGCCCTCCCCGGCTTTCTTCAAATTCTAGTTTAAATCCCATCCTCTCTAGGAATCCTTTCCCAACCTTTCTTATCCCAGCGCCTTCCTTCTGAGGTGATCTCCGGCGTATCCTGTATACATCTTGTGTGTATGTAGGTTTTTTTCGTGTTGCGCCCCTCTTCCCCCATTAGATTGGAAACTCCTTGAGGTCAGGGGCTGTCTCTTGTCTTTCGTTTCGGGTTGCTTAGCACAACGCCTGGAACACATAGTAAGTGCTTCACAAATGCTTATTGACTGGCCGGCTCAAGGCTCTCCTCACTCCACCCCATCTTCCACTAAGTTACCCAATCGCTTTTCATAAAGCGCAGGTTTGACCCTGTCACCTTCCTCCCCCAGTACATTTCCGTGGCTCCCTATTACCCCAAGGATCAAATGGAAAAAGGTCTGTTTGGCATTTGAAGTACTTCACAACCTGGCCCCTTTCTCCCTCCCTTCTTACACAGACGCTGGCCTCCAGCCTCCACGATACTGTACCTCTCCCGGGATGATTCCTCTCGTGAATCTGGGTCTTTTCACTGGTTGGCCTCCCTTCGGGACTGCAACGTCTCCCTTCTCCCCTCTTGGCTTCCCTGGCTTCCTTCAAGGGTCAGTTCCATTCGCACCTTCTGCAAGAGGTCTTGTCCTGTCCCATGGAGCTGAGGCCTTTCCTCTGAAACCTACCCTCATTTCTTTTACATACAAAGTTATCCCTATGTTCTCTCCTGCTTGAGAGCAGGGGTCATTTTGTAAAAACATCTTTGTGTGCTCAGTGCTCAGTACAGAGGAGAAAACCTATAAATGCTTGTCAACTGACTGAAAAGAAACATGTATTTATTTTGTCTACAATAATTCAGTTTGGTAAATAAAACATTTTCTCATCACATTTGAGATAAACATATTATTTTGTCTTCCATATCTTTAATGTTTTTAATATGCATATTATTTATACAATTGGGATTTATTACATAGTATGAAGTATGAATCTAAACTTTTTTTGCCATATTGCTATCCAATTTTGTCAGAAAAATTAATGAATATTAAATAATTTTCCCTGTGTTTCATAATCTCGGCTTTATCAAACATTAATCTCTCAGACATTTAATTTTAGTTTTGAATTCTCTTTTATTCCATGGATCTGTTTTCATCATCTAAAATAATTTATTGTTTCTAATAGACAAAAACAATATAATGGACAAAATAGACTATTAGACAAAAACATTATTTTGGCAACTACTGTTTTATAATAACATATTTTGAAAACTGTTGTGACAAGGTTCATTTTTTGAGTAGTTTTCCTTGTTTGTTCTTCATCATAAATTTTATGAAGTAGCCCATTTGCATTTTGATTCTTATTATATTAATTCAGATGGTATTGATATTTTTACCTTTATGATTTGACCTATGTGCAGAGTATATTATTCTATTTATTCATGTCTTCCTACACTTTGGCAAAATTATTTTTAATGATGCTTTTATTTAAGTCTCCTGTGGGTATTGGTAGGTGAATAGCCAAATATTTGATACCTTATTTCATTATATGTGGCATTTGATTTTTCTCTATTTTTCCTGAAGGTTTTTTTGGTAGTAATTTAAAGCGGGTGATTTTTAATGTTTTATCTTATGCTTATACCTTGCCAAAGTAATTTATTACCTTAACATTTTTATTGTCTCTGTGATTTTGTTAGAGAGCTTGAACAATTTTTTTTTTGGAAATTTTCTAGACATTCAAGTATGTCATCTGCAAACAGAGAGGTTTCCGTTATTCATTAGCAAGGCACGCATCTTTGTTTACTATCTTGTTGCTAACTTAGATGTGGCACAAAGGTGATGACTGTGAGCCCCCTACTTTAGAGTGGAGGTTAGTGGGAATGCCTTAAGGTTTTCTCTTTTGTGTATGATGTTGACTCTTGGTTTCCAATATTTGAAACAAGTCATTACCCCTCACTTTCCTAAGTCTAGACAGTCAACAACACAATAAATCAAGCTTTGATTTGTTACATTTGTAATATTTTTATCCAATGAAATAAAAAAATCTTCTATTCTGTTACTTTTTAGTGTTTATAAAAAGCAAAAATGGAAACTGAGTGTTACAAATGGGTTTTTCTATCTGTTGATATAGAATGATATTTTTATGATTTTACTTATTGACTCAACTTCTGTTGGCTATTTCTTAACATGAAACCATCTTTGGTTGTTTAGCCTAAATTCTACTTGGTGGCAACGAATCATGCTTTTGCTACGTTCTTATTGTCACTTTTTAGAACTAGATTCAGGAGTGGATTATAACAAGCTTCAACCTGATCATGAGATCTGCTTGTTAAATTTTCAGTGTGAACATTTCACCTTGGAAATTGGCAGATGTTACAAATCAGGGCTTGATTTACAAGACTTACAGGAGTGAGGGGTGATAATAATGCTGATTAAACTTAAAATGTGTCCTTTCATACAATTAAAGAAAAGAGAGATCTGGTTGTTACTGGAACACTGAAGGCTTAGCATCTAGTGAAGTCTAATGTCCTCATTTTAAAGAGGAGAAAACTGAGTTCCAGAAAAGATAAGGGATTTGTCTAAAGTCAGATATATAGAAAGTAGAAGCAAAAGTCAGATCCGGGCCCTTTGACTCCCAGTCCAGGGTTCTGCTTGCCGTGGGTTAGTTAACCATTCATACAGAGTTATGTAGAACCTCAACTCTGTTAGGGTAAAAAATAAATTGACCTAAAAGTCACAGCCAGCAATTATTTTTCTAATTCTTTTAGGGGCTTGATGCCACCCAAAGCACTAGAAATATGTTCAAATATAGTCAATATATGCAGGTTGTTTGACCTTTGGATAATTCTATGGAAACAAGTAGTCTCTATTCATAATCAAATATTTAAATCAAAAGTCTATTATAATCATTGTATGGGCTGAAGACTCCTTAGTTCCTTCAATCACAATGTTTCCCACTGATATGTAAGCATTCCAAAATACTAATTAACTAATTAGGTACCCTAAAATAATCGTGCCTGAAATCACACTCATGTTGGTAGTGAAGGAGATTGTTGTGAGTCCAGATTAAGAAGAAGGGCTGTGAGACTTCCAGGCATCATCTGTGGTAGTTTGAGCAGACCCCCATGGCAAGCCGTCAGACTGTGCCTCCTTCATGGCCAGCTGGAGCTGGCCTCCGATATGGAGCTGGATTGACACATGCCTTCTGAGATGCTCTCGGCAGCCTTGTTATTGGAGGGGCCTCCAGCCACTGCCTGGCAGCAGCTGGATGTGCCCTCGGGAGCATTGAGGTCAGCCTGGAGGGGATGGGGGACCATGCAGCCTTCCCTCCAGGGGTTCTGGAACCCATCCCCAGGAGAGAGGGTGAACTAAATGATGTAAGGTCACGCCAGGCGACTGGATGGTCTGGTATTGTATTGTCAATGTATCGTTGACATAGGAAATCGAAATAGTGATTGCTTTATGAACATGTGCAAAATTGATTGCATTTTGTTTCCTCATTAGAATGGGAGCTCCTTGAGGGCAGGAACTGCATGTTTGCCTTTCTTTGTTAATAGCCCAGCACTTAGCAGACATGCTTAATGAATGTTTATTGACTGACTGAGGTAACATGAGGAATATTATATATAATTTTCGTTTTAAAATTAGATCAGTTCAATAAACATTTATTAAGCTCCTACTAGGTGCCAGGCACTGTGTCAGGATCATAAGATTAGTAAGACAGGCAGCTAAGAAGGACAATGGGTAATTGAGTTTAGAGTCAGAAGGTCTGAGCTTAAATCTTGCCCCGGACACTAATGAGTTGTGTGACCCTGACAAGCCACATAATACTTCCCTCAGCCTCAGTTTCCTCATCTATAAAGCAGGGTTGTGAAGTTAAGGTAAGAAAATTTATGTAAAGAGTATGTGCCACCTTGAAGTACTCTATAGATGCTAGTGATTCTTGTCATTGTTAGTTATGAATCCAGAGAGCCAGGAGAGAAGCTTAATGGTCACTTTGGAGGTGGTTGGGTTGTGGGCACAAAAACTCATGTTGCCCTGTCATATGGAGAATTATTAAGGGAAATGACATCGCTGAAAAATTAGGTGATGCTACAGCTATTTCAGATGTATCACAAAATTCAGACTTCTCCCTACTTGTCAGCTCAAATTAAGGAGCGCTTTACATCTATAATGTGAGCTATAAATACATGTGAGCTTTTATTGATGAGCATGTTTGCTGTTCTTTTGACATCTTGTCTCAGAGGGAAAATGCCACCTTCAACCACATGGGTCCTATGCGTGTGTCAAAATTCTCCAAGGTTCCTTGAAACTTATAATGACAAAGATACCCTGGTCTGATGACCTTCTGATCATTAATCAGGTAATTAATGAGATCATTATCATCAATTTGTCAATCACTAATCAAGAGAATAATAAAACCAGGTGATTAATGCTTATCCAAAGTGTTGACCACCATCACGGAGGAGATCCAGCATGGAACCTGGGTTGGAGAAGAATTCCTTGCTGATGGCAAGGTCCTCCAGACGACCCTGCTTGTAGGTGATACTGTGCATGCTGTTTGCATCAAGCTCCAGAGCTGAGCCATGTTTCTACAGTGACGGACATCCACAATCCCTTGAAAGTGTTTGGCCTGATTCTCCACCTAGGACAAACTAAGCAGGTTCAGTGAGAATGCCTGCTGTCCAGCTCATGAGAAGTGACATAACCTGGGAATAAGGACGTCTAACATCCCCTGGCTTTCTGACTCCCCGGCAAGTCACGGAACTTCTCAGGGTTCTAGGCAATGCTACAGCATGGAAGAGGTGGTGACCTGTGCCTGTAGAGCATCTTCATCCAGGAGCTCCTTCTAGAGATGGCGCTATACGGGTAGTATGCATCTCCTTTTGTCTAGATCAGGGATTCTAAATCATGGAGTCCCTGAGTTCCTGCCTGCATCTTCCATTCACAGAAGTGCCTATGCCAGCCATGATCATTCCTAAACAAGCTCTGCTTCTGGCTCTGGGTTTTTAATACTCTCCCCTTAGAGGGTGAGGAAGTTGCTCTTATTATACCCATTTTACAGTTGGAGAAACTGAGGCAGAGGTGATGTGACTTGCATAGGGTGACATGGCTAGTTAGTGTCTGAGGCCAGATTTGAACTTAGGATGTCTTGTCTTTAAACTTGGACCTTTATCTACTGTGCCACCTATCCTCCTAACTTGGAGTCAGGAAGATGTGAGTTTGAATCCTGCTTCAGACATTTATTAGCTATGTGAGCCAGGGTGAGTCACTTGATCACTGTGAATCCCAGTTTCCTCATCTGTTAATGCCCATTGAGGTCACTGAGTATAAATCTCTAAATCTAAGATCCTTTGATCTTATTCGGCATCTTAATGTCTTTAAAGTTTAGAGTGTTAGGGTAACTGAGTAACTTGGATTTATTACATATGTTGTTGAGAGAATATCTACTGAAAATCACAATGGGTGACTAGGGGATGGATGGCAGATACCTCTGGTCATGCCCTGCCCCCTTCCTTTCTTACCATTTCCCCCTCTGTGCCCATGTAACTTCTCATTAATCTACATACCCAAATTTGATGTGGAAAAACCCCATGGTAGGAGGACCATTAACTTTTTGTATATTCAGCTCTCTCTTTTGAATGTTTGGACACATTAGTGGTAACACTATCAGTTTCCATTTCCTATCACATTTACTCTGTTCTTGTCACAGTCTGGCCAGATTTTGTTCTCCTAAGTTGAGTTTAGCGTCAAAGCCCTTTGCAAACATGAAATTTTCAGCCAAGGAATGCACTCTGCTTCTCTATTGGATATACTTCAGGTCCCCCTTAGTTGTCCTAGAGATCAAACTTCTCTGCAAATGTGCAGTTCATAGACATTAATGTATATTATTTACCTATTGCATTTGAAATACTCCCCATTTAAAAGCCCCCATGAACCCACTCACATCCCAACACAGTTCATGCAATTTATTAACGTAAGAACACAAAAGAGCAGATTCCATTTAAGTCTATTCCTGGTACTAAAAGGTACGAAGAACTGGTAATTATCTAGTGAATTCGGCCAATTTCATCTTCTTCAACCCCAGGTCTGTAGATAATTGCTCAACTCTCTATTTAATCTAGGCTGTGAAAACAATCATAATACCCTGGTGGACATCAGTTCTTATCCTATACCCAGCTATCAGCCCTGTCTATGCTAATCCCCATTTATGTTTCCTTATTCTGACCTCTTATAGTAATGAATCTTTATCACTCACTTAAACATTTAATATGATAATTTAATATGATATTACATTCTTATGTAGCCATTTCAAGTAGGTATTTCTTTTTTTTTTTCCCCAATGAGATCATGAACTCCTTGAAGGCAAGGTGAAAGTTATTCTCTCTCTCTCTCTCACACACACACATACACACACACACATCCATCCATCCATCCATCCATCCATCCATGCATCCATCCATCCATCCATCCATGTATCTATGTATCTATGTATCTATGTATCTATGTATCTATGTATCTATCTATCTGCCTGTCTACCTGTCTGTCTGTCTGTCTGTCTGTCTATCCATCAGTCTATCTACCCACTGTCTATCTGTCTATTTTTGGAGCCTGACACTGGACAATGAGTTGGGTCCAAAACCGAGTATTATTGGGTGATTAGGCTGGATCGTATTTGAGAAATTGTTTAGTGAATTTTTGCTTGAATTGCGGAAATTCATTATTCTTTCAATATGGTTGAGAATCATTGAACAGTGTGGTTGCAGAAAAACAAAAATTGCGGGTGATCCAAACGGCAATGAAAAGCTGCATGGTGGATGGCAGTGGTGCAAAAAGCTCTGGATTCAGTCCGAGGACCTGCTGTGAATCCCAGCATTTCCAGTTCATACACCTGCATGACCATGGCATGTCACTTGGACTTGAACCTTCATCATCTTTTGTATAAGATGGGAGGGTTGAGTTAGATGCCCTCCTAAGGTCCTGAGGAGCAGCATGGTATAATCAATCAACAAGTAAGAATTTATTCAGCACCCACTATGCAAAGGCAAAAATAGCCCCTGCCTTCACAGAGCTTGCGTTCTTGTGGGGAGACAACATGTCGTACACCTCCACTTAGGAGATCTACACAGAGGCGATGGCAGGGCCAATGGAAACGGTGTTGGGTTAGAAGTCAGACGACTTGGGTTTGAATCTCAGGTTTGCACATGACTCCGGGCAATTTCTTCAACCTTTCCTGGTCTCAGTTTCCCCATGTGTAAAGTGAGGTGGCAGATCTCTGAAGTCCCTTTCAACTATGAACCTATGCTCCTATCTGCCTCAAATCCCCTGATTCTCAGGCCATTGCCAGCTCCACTACAGTTAGAATCTCATTAAAGCAGCAGTAATAATAACAGCTAGCATTTATATGGCGTTCTTTACAAATATCTCATTTGATTGTCACAGCCACCCTGGAAGTAGAGGCTAGTATTATTCCCATTTTACAGAAGGGGAAATAGAGGGACAGAAGTGAAGTGACTTGCCCTAGGTCACACAGCTATTGAGTGTTTGAGGATGGATTTGAACTCAGGTCTTCCTGACTTTAGATCTAATGCTCTATCCACTGCACCACCCAGCTACTGCAGGACAGCTCTCAGCTGAGAGAGTTATAAATTGTCACTTTGTCATGGAGCATTTACCAAGTGCCTGCATGTGCACAACACACAAAGACAAAAAATAAGAACAGATTGCCTCAAAGAGCTTACATTGTACCAGGGAGAAATAACCCGAGGTGGGCAGAGAAATCGGTACCAACATCCAGACGTGTCACAGTGAATACAAAGTCCTGTGGAATGGGGAGGACCCTGCCTAGGCGGGGGAGGGGTGCAGGGGCTGAGATCACCGAAACTGTGAGGAGCTTCCATTCCAATGGGAGATGGTGGGCACGGCCCAGACTGGGAGAAGTAAACACAACGTACGTGTAAAGTCAGTCTGCAACAACGTGGGTGATGGGGAGAGCGCTAACAGTGTGGGGGCAGGGGGAGGAAGGGAGCCTGGACTGGATTTAAGAAGAGGAAAAGGTTTACAGCCATGGACGACAAACAAAATCATGAATTCTGTTGGTGACCCAGAGTGCCCATCCCCCCATCCCCCCTCCCTTAGGAATGGGTCTCCCAGTTGCTCTTCCTATCTCCAGCCTCAACCATCTCCCCTCCATCTCTCCACACAGCCGCACAATGGATATTTCTAAAGGGCAGGTGGCTCCCCTCCTCCAGAAGTTTCAGTCTGTCTCCTCTGGTGTAAACAGTTCTCTTCCTCGGCTTGGCGCTTCCACGCTTTCCACCGCGCTCTTTTTTAGCTGTCTGGACCCGCTCCCATTGCTCTCCATTCAACGACTCTGTTCCGGCCAAGTTGACCATTGCTTTTCCTCCCTTCCTGTGCCTTTGCTGGCCCTCCCGCCCTGCCTCATAGACGCCCTAGCGCGGGTGTTGTCTTGTATCAGAGACCTTCCTGATCTGCCCAGATGTTCGTCTTCTCTCTCTCATGGGTATGCAATGTCCATCTGCCCACAATAAGCTAAGGCAAGAACCTTCTTGTTTATGTCTTTAAATCTGCAGGTCCTAGTTAGCGTGGTGCCTGGGAGGTAGTAAGTGTTTTCTGAACTGAGTTGAATTGACTGGCCCCATCCACACATTACACCGTGGAATCAAAAGAGATGACAGAATTGTGAGCCAGGGCCGGGACCCCAAGCTCTCCGCTGACCTCGGAGAGAACCTCGGGAGGTCAAATCTCTGGGGCTTCTCTGCCCTCTGGGCACTCTCTAAGTGCAGTGGTGCAAGTAAGCAGCTTTTAGTGTGGGTAAAGAGGATCTTGTTATCCTTTTTTAGATAATAAGTCTAGCATCCTAAATAATATTTCCCATGAATTATGGTTGAAAACAACTTGTACCACATAGTTGCAATAGAGATACAGGGGTGACAATGTATACGTGGGCTGTGCTAGGTCATGATGATATTGCTAAAGTTAACCTGTGAGCTTAATGTTGGCAAGATGCCTTGTTTGTCTGTTGCCTCATAAAGCAAGTGGGCACTGGTCAGTAAGCGGGGAACCCATTCCGAGATTTGTGTAATGCATAGAGAAATTCATGTTCCTGCCTTGATCGGCCCCCATCAAGGCTTGAGGGGAATCTGTGTTTGCTTCAACTGGCACCCATTGAGGCTTAGGGACCCGCTAGGAGTTGTAGCTCCCACCATTCTCGCCCACCCCTTCGAGAGGTATGATTAGGGAGTGCTGTAGGAGTTGGTGCTCCCATTATCAGCAACCCTATTGAGAAGACTAGCCTAGAATAAAGTAAGCTTATTTAACCCCTCAGAAGCTGTCTTCCTGTCTGACTGTATCAAAAGTGAACCTGCTTGTGAGAAGGGTCCTAGAAGCCCTCCTGTGTTCTCCTGCCCAACAAGCGGTGTTACCTGTGAAACGAGTGGCTCTGTGCACTTCCTACCTAGGTTTCCGCGGTTTTTGCCAACAGGCCCCCAATTCCCAAATAAGGACTCAAGGTAGCAATGGAGCTAGCTACCGGACAACCTTGATTTCCCCTCACGAGCTATTCGGAAGCAGAGTCCTCACAGGATCCCGTAAATAACAGAAAACACCCAGTGCTCTCAGCAGCCCGTATCCCAGCAGCATGACCCTCCTCCCTCTCCGTGACTGCCAGTCTTCCATATGAGAAAGTCTCAGACTTTAATGCTCCTGGCTGAGCTGGCGTCACCCTCAATGTTGAGAATGCTTAGACTGAAAGTAAATTTGAGTCTGTGTTTTGTTCCTTATTGGAAAAATTATTCTCTTTAAAGTAGGCAGGGTTATCCATATTTCAGAGGCTGCTTTCCACTCGGGTGGGCATATTTACATCAGCCCGTTTGAGATTTCTCAAGCTCCAACACGGTGGCGGGAGAGGTCAGTGACCGAGCGGCCCAGGACCGAGAGCTCCTGGGCTCTTGTCCCAGCTTTGGGTGTGACTCCTCTGTGGCCTTGAGTGAGTGAGCAGTCTTCTGGGAGTGCTGAGAGCTGAGCGGTACAATCGGGATTGCACCGTGTGGCATTGCCCACTTCCCGTGGAGGGGGTTTGGGGATTGATGAGGAGACGGTCTGACCAGACGGTGGGAGCCCCATAAATCACTCACTTCAGAGGCTCATTAAATCCTTTGAAGCCAGTGGCTCTTTAGGGTACAGGAAAATATAATTTCCTAAATGGTCCCTTGCTAGACTCCCAGAGGCTAATGGGCTTTCAGCAAGTGAGGGATTGCTTCCTTCAGGAGCTAGATCGGGCCCTCAATCTTGTAAATCACTGTGCGGGAGTGGGCTTCGTAAACTGGGCATATTAGGGGTACTAAAGTACTGTCACAATTTGTCTAATACTAACCAAAGAGCTGCTGCTAGAACTAGACTGGAAAAGAAGGGTCTAGCGGAGCCCCAGGAGCTGAGTTCAAATCTTGGCTATATCAGGGACCACCTACAGTGCCTTGGGCAAAGCTCTTCACCTTTTTGGACCTCAGGCGCCTAATCTGTTAAATGAAAGGATGGGGCCAGAGCATCATAAAGGTTCCTTCCAGCTCCAAATCCACAGAGACTCCCCTAGTCTTTGGTATTGAGCTACAGGGATGGATTTGAAGTTGGAAGACCTAGGTCCAGATCCTGCCTTACTTGTACACATGTGTGACTTCAGATGATTTTCTCCTCTTGGGGCTCATCTGTATAATAAGAGGGGGTAGATGACCTCTGTGACCTTTCTGTCTGTAGACTTTTGTTCCTGCAATCTGTGAACTGCACTGGAAAGGCTCTCCCCTTCCATTTTACAGATGAGGAAACTAAGGCCCAGAGATGTTCTGTATTTGTGATACCCTCAAGTATAAAACTTACCTTTCCCAGTCACACCCTCTTAACCATACTCTGGAATCATATATGCAGATTATACTGTATATTTTACTGTGGTCTTTGCACTAAGATTTTTGCGCACAGAAAATGAATGTTTTAAGTTTTGAGTGCCAGGTATATTTTGAGTCTCATTCAACCTTCCTTGGAATGCATTGTCCTTGACTGGACCCACCATTTAAAATGGTGGCTATTCCTAGAATGTATAAGAAAAAGAAGGATTTTAAAATCCAGAGATTTTTGTACAGGAAGAAAAGTGAAGTCAAATCTGGCTGCTGTTTATGGCCATTTCTGCCTCTAACAGATTGAAGTGCAGGCTGAAAAAACAGATTCCAACTTGCTTTGCCAGTCACAAACAACGAGTCTCTGGTAGAGAGAAGAGAAAACCAGAAAGAGGAAACTTCCTCTGCCCACGGGGGTGGGCAGCTTGTCTACACCTGCTGACCTTGGATGCTTAGTGCACTGAGAGGTCAGAACCTTGCTCAGGGCCACACAGCTGGCATTGCTCAGAGGGAGACTTGAACTCAGGTCTTTCTGTTTTGGGGGCCAGGACCGCACTGGCTTTGCAGCTTAGGAATATAAAAATAAATCATTCATAATCTGTTTGTTCAGATAATGCTGATGTTGGCTATTGCACTGTAGATAGCAAAAAAAAAATCAGAAAATTTGGGGGAAAATGTGCTTTTTTTCCTTCATTTTTGGAGAGCGGGGAGCGAAAAAGTCCCATGCATGCTTTTCTCTCTGGATTTTTCCATCCGCTTTGCTCCATACTCAGCACACACAATGACAGACACATCAGAGGGTCGTTTCTTTGGTAACCTCTGGCCTCTCACTCATGCCTCCACTTCAGCTGCAGAACACTGCTGATTGATGTGATGGAAAGGTATTCTTAGAACAATCCAATGGCCATGTTTGCAGTCCTGGTCTCTGTCTCATCAAGGCCAAGGATTGTCTCGTTGCAAAAACTCTTTCAGGGAAAAGAGAATTGTGTTTTCATCAATACCTGATTCATTGTATCCAAAAGTACCTTAGTTGCCCATAAGAGTTAATGAAGCTTGGCCAGATGCTTCCCTCTGAAGAGAGAGAAGCTCAGGGTCTGAAAGGATGCAAATCAACCAAACAATTCAGTATATTTGTGTGTGCTGACATATCAAGGAGGTGGAATGATTGGGGGGGGGGAGGGGAGGAAATAGAAAGGGAGAGACAGAGAGAGACACAGTGAGACAGAGATGGGGGGGAGAGAGAAGAGAAGAGAAGAGAAGAGAAGAGAAGAAGAAAAGAGAGAAGAAAAGAAAAGAGAAAGCTGAGATGATATGAATCCATGAAAGGAAGCCTTTGTGTTTGCAAGACAGTAATCAAAGCCAGAGCTATAACCAGAAGTATTTTCAGCTGGGTGTGGGTGGGAGTGGGGCTACTTAGAACAGTTTCACCTTAGATTTAGTCATGCTGAGATGGCAGTTGGGAGGAAGACTGACCCCTGACAGCAGCGCAATAGTGTTGATGTCCTGTGAAGGTGGCCTTGAGTTTGGATGTGCCCTCAGGAAGGAAGCCTGCCCTTGGAGGGAGGAAACCTGTCCCTGCTGGATGTTAGCCTGCTGAGGGAAAGCTCCAGTTGCCCAAATCTAGTTGTGGCTCTGATACAAGTTCACCTTTATTTGACTCTCCAAAGTCAACTACAAATACAAATGCTTTCTTCACAATAGCCCAGTGATCTAGGTTATGCAAATATTATTATTCCCATTTTACAGATGGGGAAACTGTGACTCAGAGTGGCCACGTCCCAACTCACACAGGTGGTAAGTGGCGGAGCCAGGACTCAATTCAAGTCAAGAAGCATTTGTTAAGCATTCACTACGTGTCAGGCCCTTTAAGTGCTGAGGAGACACCCGAACGGCCAAAATTAGAAGATTCAGTCTCAGAATGGGAAAGGATCTCAGTGGCCATATGGCAACACACACATAAGACAGAATCTCAGTTCTAACGTACACCGTCTGCCGGAGGGCTTCTCCCCAGCCCCCTCTCTCCCCAGACCTCTCCCCAGCCCCCTCTCCCATCCCCACCCTGCCTGTTGGCGCTTTCTGCCTGACCTGCCTTCTCTTCTAGCCCTCTATATCTTGTGTGACGTCTCCCCCATTATAATAGGAGCTGCTTGAGAGCAGGGGCTGGGTTTTGCCTTTCTGTGTGCCTAGTACAGTGCCTGGCCTGGGGTAAATGCTTCCTAATTGTGGCCTGGCTGAGCCTGGAGAGAGGCCACCTGGCCTGTGCTCAGGGTGGTGCCCCCCACCTGCCGAGGACTTGATCTTGCTTCTTCTTCTACGTTTAGGGAGGGCACCTTCCCTTGTCCCAAGCCACCTCGAGGATGGTCTCGGCCTTTGTGGGCTGGGCAGGGCAGGGCTGGCCTTCGAATGCAGACTAATGATGACGCTATGACCTCCTCGGCCCACAAGCCGTGATTTCATCTGCGGGCAAATTGTGGTCCTTTCGTAAGAACATACAGTTGCACTTTTTGTTCTAAACATGTGGGGGCCTGTGTTGGGCGCCTCTGGAGATGCTTCTTTCCAAACCCCTTCTCCAGGGGAAAAGAGAGAGAACACGTGAGCCTTGTTTGACTCCCGCTTCCCCTCTGTTAATACTGACTGCGTCTGCCTGGTGGTGGGTGTTGCGATGTCCATGGGAACCCCACATGTCCCAGGCGGCTGCGGTCCTGGTGGTGGTGGTGGGGGAAGCAAAGGCCATCAGCTATCCTGGCCACGTTCTCTCTTTGTCCTCTGATCAGCCCAGAGCAATTGTATTCAGCCAGATTCTTGCCTTTCTCTGCTGATGGAGAGACGTTCCAGGTCCATACCACCATTGATTTTTAAAAGATGGAGCCTCGCAGCCGAAGCTCCCTGGGGACTTGGGGCGTTTTAGAGAGTCGAGCCTTGTGTTCTGGGTCATTAACATCCCTGCCCCACCTTTTATTTCTTTCTTCCTTCACAGAAATCCTTGTTGACTCCTGCCCAGTCTCCTAGCACCAAATTTCACACTTTTGGGGGGGGGGGGGGGGGGTGGGGCCGAGGCTGAGTTAATCATATACATTATTTCATCTTGTAGGAGCTTGGTAATTTTATTCTTATTGTAGCAAAAAGATCAGCTTGGCATGTGCACCTCAGGTTTTTTGCATTTAAACACATGCATGCCTGGGGAGGTAGGAAGGTTTTTTGTTGTTTTTTTTTTAAAGACATTCAGAAGTATGTATTATGTATTTTTCTACGTAATGTGGTTTTATTAAGCCCTCACTACAGCATTATTCATTGGCATCTATCATTCTCTAAGCCCGAGGCTTTGGACTCAGATAGCCCTCACCAGAGAAAGCAGAATTATTCAGCCCTGAGGTTGTCTGCACTAGAAGCTTGGGGGAGTGGGTTCCTCGTTTCAGCTGGATTTGTGCTAGGTTTCCAGGCAGCGACAGTGTGGCACCAGGTCCTGGTGGCACCAAGGACAGACAGGCTTCCTACCTTGAGTTCAGGACCTGGAAGTTATGTTTCCCACCAGGTATTGAGTTTCCCCATTTCTTTTTCACTCAGTTATTTCCTTTACACCTGCAGACAGAGTCAGGAAATGCCAAGAGTTCCACCATCTCCAGCCATCGAAGGACATTCTTAGCTGATGAGGACCAGATTGATCCAATGTTTATTCTCACAGGATAATGCTAAGAGCTGACATTCATATAAGCTTTACCGTTTGTGAAGCTTTGTACGCATATTGGCTTATTTGATCCTCACATTCACCCTGGGAGGTAGGTGCTATTATCCCCTCCATTTTTACAACCAAGGAAACTGAGGCAGAGAGTCCTGCCAGGTGAGAGACTGAGGTTAAGTGACTTGCGAAGGTCACATAGCGAGTAAGTACCTGAGGCAGGGTTTCATCTCAGCTTCCTCCTGGGGAGGTAAAGCTTTATATTGGAAATCCAAACCTCTACCTAAGGTTGTTCAGTAGGGATTTACATTTCAATTAATTAATTTCAAGGTGCGGAGTACCCTAGCAATATTTTTATAACTTCATCCTCTCACTTTTTGTTTCCTAAGGTTGCAGCTGCTGTATTCCCTCTTCTTCTGGTCCTGCTTTTTGTGATTTGCATTCACTTATTCATTCAGTCATTCACAAGCATTTTTTTAAGTGTCTACTGTATTTTGGACTCAGTGCTAACTCAGGAAGGAATCTTTGCCACCAAGGAGCATACATCATATTCTATTATTTCCTAAAGATCATTCCAGATTTTTTGTACTTCTCCTGCTTGTTAATCTTAATTGAATTATAGTATTCTATTACATTAATGAAGCACAGTGTATTTAGCCATTTTCCTGTTGCTGGACTTTTAGGTTGTTTCCAGTTTTTTTTTTTGTTTTTTTGCGATTATAAAATCTGAGCAGATTTTTCCTGATTCCTCCAGTTTTTAGTGACTCCATTATTACTTTGTATTTCCAGTATTTTATTGAGTTAATATATCTGTATACATATTATTTTCCTCTGAAGAATGTAAGATACTTAAGGGAGGGGCTATGTTGTTTTGGTCTTTGATATCACCTTTCACTACACACATACACACACACATTGTTGTCCTTCCTTCTCAAAGAGGACTCTGTGTGTGTGTGTGTATGTGTAGGTATATGTGTATATATATACATATCTACATAGGTGCACACACATCCACCTATATGTACTAGTTACTTAGATAGTTGGTCTTCCATTTGAATGGCAAATTCTTGGTGGCAGAGACCATGGCTTTGCCTTTCTTTGGAGCCCTAGTGTTTAGCACAGTGCCTGGCTAATGGTCAACCTGTAACAAATGCTTGTTGACTGACCATCTCCCAGGGCCATAGTTCCAGGCACATCATGAGGGCTTAATAAATGCTCATTGACTGACTTTATATCCCCAGCTCCTAGCGTCCTGCTTGGCACATAGGAAATGCTTAGTAAATACTTGTTGAGTTTTGTTATTTGATAACACTTTTAGTGTGAATTTTTTTAAACGAGGCAGCCAGCTTGTGCGGATGACTGACTCTGATGCCTGGGCTGCTTTCACTTCTTACATCCTCCTCCTGGCTTCTCTGGCTTCCTTCAGGGCTCAGTTCAAATCTCACCTTCTACAAAATGTCTTTCCCCAGCTGCTGGTGCCTTCCCACTGAGGTGGCCCCCAATTTGCTATCTCTCTCTCTCTCCATCTTTAGACATATGTATATGAATACACAGAGTGGTTTGCATGTTGGGTCCTCCATTAGAATGTAAGCTCTTGAGGACAGGTCTGGTTTTGCCTTTCTTTGTATCTTCAGTGTTTAGCACAGCCCCTGGTATGTAGTAAGTGCTTACTAAATGCTTGTTGACTTCACTTGACGCAGGCGTGATCGGGGTGTGAGAGATGGAGTGGGGGGGACCAGAGTAAGGTGAAGAAGAGGCAGACACGGCCCTTCCCTTCCCTCTCCATGCAAACGTGGGGTCGACAGGGGCAAAAACAAAACTTGGGGGAAACAAAGCAATGTTTTGTATGTCCCCTCCTTCTTGCCATACCCATCTAGAGTGGAAGGACATTTCAACCTTCCTGAGCCCTGTTCTACACCTACTTAATATTGGAAATCCAAACCTCTACCTAAGGTTGTTCAGTAAGGATTTACATTTCAATTAATTAATTTCAAGGTGCGGAGTGCCCTAGCAATATTTTTATAACTTCATCCCTCGTTGAGACTAAGAAATAGCCCAGTTGAAGACATTTAGGAGCCAAGTCTAAGCTTTTTGTGTTCAACAAGCGTCTTCCCTGCTCATATACATATGTACCTTGGACAATGACACAGGCTTTTCAGCTGGAAAAGAAGTTAGAAATATGCCCTTAATCTAATTAGGCAAGGCTGGCAGATAAGACAAAATGGCAGAGCAGCTGAAGTCAGCATTAGTCAACAACCCCTGCTGCGTTGTTTACTGGTGGGGCTAATTTATTGACAAAGAAGCTAACTCTGTGCAAACCTGGGTTGATTATACTTGCTGATAATCAACAAAATTTGACTTTCAATGTCCTGCATATAACTCTGCCAACCACAAGAGGAAAATATATTTGCCTTTCTGTGAATGAGTCGTCTCATCCTTGAAAGTGATCCATATCTCTAACGAGATTTAATTCATTACCTGAAGAATTTACATAGCTACTGCCTACAGAAATCATGACTTTGGTAATAGATGGCCTCCTTCCCTCCCCTCCCCTCCCCCAGCACAGGCAGAATTAGACATCACCACGCATCGGAGAGAGCCCTGGATCTGGAGCAGCTGGAGAAAGGGCATTTTACTCTGGGATTTGCCTTTGCTACCCACGTAACTGTGGGCAAATTACTTCACCTTGCTTCAGTCGAGTTTCCTCACCCGTCAAATGCAGCTGGACTTAGGTGACCTCCAAGACCCTTCCAGGCCTGGGTCTGTTTGAAGTCAGAGGAGCAGGGCTCAGATTCCAGCTCTGCTACTTGTCATCTGTGTGACCTTGGAGAAGTCACTTCTTTGGGCCTCACATTCTCATCTCTAAGATGAGGTGGGTGCACCAGATGCCCCTGAGGTCCCTTCTAGGTTGAAGTTGACAAAAGTGACGTGTGTGAGAAGGAAAAAAAGACCCCATTAGTTCATGGAGCCAGTATCGGCGGACTCAGAATCCCAGAATCTGAGGGTTGGCAGGAACCTCAGAGACCATCCTGGTCTGGATTCTAGATGACGCAAGGCAAAAGGAATCCTCTCGTAACCAGTCCACCCAGTGGTTGCCTTCCGTCTCTCCTGCTGGGTGAGGCCTTTCCTGTTTGCCTTCCGCTGCCAGCCCAGAAATTTCCTTATATTAATTTACATCCATTTTACTTTATGTCGACTGTATCATTTCCCCTGATAGAATGTAAGTTCCTGGAGGGCAGGAGCACCATGAGGGCCCCAGGAGGGGATTAAGGAATGCCTCCTGAATTGGGTTGGATTGGATTGAGGGAAAGCCGTGGTTCAGGGCAGGAGGAACGCTCTGTTGCCCTACCATCGGATGTGATAAGAATACATGGCCCATTAGGCCTCAGGTTCATCCCCCCAGCTCTCCTGAGCTTGGATGATCCGGACCCACGCTGTCTGCTCTTTCCTTCTCAGACTATTGTTGGTTCTTCCAGCTGGAAATGTTTCAAGCCCAGAGCTATGCTGGGTGAAAAACCCTTCAATCCTCCTCCTCCATGCCTGCTCCAGGACACCGTCTGAAGACAAGCCCAGTGGAGGGGGCCTGAGGGCAGGCTAGACTTCACCTACCCCAGGCCGTACTAGAGAGATTGCAACGCATAGATAGGGAGGTGATGTTCCCATTTTACAGATGAGAGAAACTGTGGGGAAGAGATTCAGGATGCAGCCCCAAGCAGGTGGGGAGCAGAACTGGACAGAAAGGTCTGAGCCAAGAGTGCGTGTCTGAGCCATGGGCTGGCCAGCGGTGGGGTGTGACAGGCCTACACCCCGGGGTGGCGCCTGTGAGAAGGCCTTTGACGGCTGGCTGTCCCTGGTAGTGTTTCCATTTCCCCAAGACTGTTACTTGTGGAGTGAATCTGCTCCCCAGAAGGTCCTGGCCTTCTATGCTCGCCTCTGGTCGCTTGGTGACCGGAGTTTCCGAGTCTTCATTAAGGCAGGGAGACAGCAAGCCCTTTCACCCAGACTGAGCTCTCCCTTGGCTCAGAGACATTGGCTGGGTCTCGTCCTTGAACCAGACAGTTGTGCTCAGATAAACTGATGGTGCCTCTTTTTCTAATTGCAAACATCAAGAGACATAGATTGTGTCAGCTCCTAAGAGCTCGGGTAGCTGTTCCCAGGCAAGCACCATCTTTCCTCTCATCACCAAATGCGCTGGACAGGGACTCAGAGCTCCAGGTCTGGTAAAGCCTTTTGTCATTCAGAGATTTCTGCTCCTTCGGAAACAATCACCCAGCAGTGCAGTGCGCATTCACAGGGCCCGGATTACTGCAGCAGAGGGCCTTCCCTCTCTAGCCTCGCTCAGGTCAGACTGATCTTCCTAAAGTGCCTGTGGCCCCCCGGTCAGGGAGCTCCAGAGGCCCCCGTGGCCCCTTGGTTTGCAAGGGCCCCATAACCTGGTGCCTCCCAGTCTGCTGATGCCTTGTACCCCTGGCCACCGGGCGCTGGCCTCCAGGATGTTCCTGGAACCAAGCATTACATTTCCCCATTAGAGGCGTGTTCTCTGGGGGTTCTCCATGCTTGGAACTTTCTCTTTCCCTCCCTCTGCCTCCTTAGTCATAGCTAACCCCCCCCTTATTTTTAGGGCCTCCCCCTTGTTGCGCATCTTCAGTTTATCCTGCATATATCGTCTTTATACAGAGCTGTCTGCATGCTGTCTTCCCCGTTAGACTGGCAGCTCCTCGAGGGCAGGCCTGGCTTTTGCCTTTCTTTGTATCCTCAGCCCTTAGCTCAGGGCCTGGCACATAGTAGGTGCTCAGTAACTGCCCGCTGACTGAGTGCCTTCTTCACGTGGTCTTTCGGCATTTCTCTGTTCCTGTTTACAACATTTGCTCCCCTGGTCCGGGCAATGCTTGCACTTTATTGGCTGCTGAGGCTCAGACGTCAGTAAGAAGTAGTGACCGTTTTCTATATTGACCGTGTGCCATAATGGGTGGAGCCCTGGGCTTGGAGGCCGGAAGAGCCGCACCTTCCTGACTACAAGCCCCACTCTCTCCAGTGCCCTGTCCTCCCTCTTGGCTCAAGAGTGAACCAGTACGTGAACCCTAGCTCCCTTGTGTGACACGTCAGGTCCCCATGTTGTAGCTTGTGAGAATCAAATGATATCATGCATGTAAAGTGCTTTCAGATTCAGTGAAATATGATCCCTTTTCACTCCTTATTCCACGATGCCCCGGTCAGCTCTGTCTCATACTGCTTGGGTTACCGTAACAGGATTCATTCCGTCTGAAAACCCTGGAAACCTTGGCCATTATGGATGAATAGATGCTGAATGATGGCTACATTAGTGGCGTTAGCCCCCCTCCACCTTCATAAATTTGTGGCATTTTATGGTTTCTGATAACGGTCCTCAATCAGTCCTCCCTACTTGTTGAAGCTCTTCCCGACAGACTTCAGACAAAAACCAGCATCTGTCCTCTAGAATGGACCTTGTCTGTAATGTCCCTGGATAATCACAGGGGCTGTGCTGTCTTGATGTGGACCCAAGAACTGGGAGTAAATGCTGCCTCACCTTTGACAGGTGCAAAGTACGAGTGGCCCCCTAAAGAATGACAGCATCCACTGGAAAGGCTTTTCTGAGTCTTCCGGATAGCTGACATTCATACTTATTGAGGCAGGAACTTAAAATGTGTATGGAGAAGGGCAGTCTCCTAGTCCAGGGAAAGGGATTTCCTGGCGAAAACCAGGTTTTTGCAGAGTTCGCAGGATCAGTCTCCTGGAGAGAGGAAGAAGGAGCTTCTGGAGAGGTCAGGGACCTAGTCTTTTATAGACGTATTGGGGAAGCTCTACATGACGTCTGGATGACTTCTTGGAGAGGAGAGGGTCAAGGATGGGGCCCAGAGCGATAACACAGAAGAACACAAACGTGGATTTTGTCCAGTGTGACTGCCATGAGTCATTGGGATGGTTCATATCTGTTTGGGCAGGAATTGGGTTTTCCTCTTTAGGAAACCCAAGTGTTTCCTTCTGGTGAGAGTCTAAGTTGTTAGCATAGTACCATCAACTCTGTAGGGTTCCCTGGGGGTGAAGGAAGGACTCAGTAGACAAGGAAAGACTGTTTATCCACTACTATGAGTACCCGTTTTTGTATTTTGCATTTTCTGTGGGGTGAAGTAGAAGCTGTCCTGTCCCTGGTGTACATTGTTACCCTGAATGCTTGCATGAGAGCTTGGGTCCTTTTTATCCACGTCAGTCCAGACCTAGACATGAATTATATCTGGGGATTTCCAGGAGCAGGGGGCACTTGACTGGTTGTCAGAGATGCCTAAATGAGCCCCAAAGGCCATTTAACCCAACAGGATGGGGGTGGCCTTCTCAGAGCAGCAGCGTCACCTGCCAGCTCTGATGGCCTTCCCTTCCTCCCTCCATCCTCTGACTCCTTGGGCCTTTCATGAATGGCACTTGTCACTCAACAGTACTCCTGGTGGCCCAGAAGAGGAGCTGGATCATTGCCCTCCTGAACGGGCACGGCTCAGCAGGTTCCTTCCTTGGACATGACGAGTGGAAAGGAACCGGCTCCATTGGCCTCTTGACTAAACTTGGTGAAAGGATGGAGGAGGCCTGAGAGGTAGACGGCACCCGATGAAATTATGCCCCCAAGATAAAGGAAGATGGACCAGAAGACTTTGGCCAGAAAGTTCCTTCTCTTCAACTTGATTTTAAATGGCAACCTTTGGTTTTTCCATAGCAGTTCCTTCCTGCTGCACATCACACCCTCCGTTGTGACTAATAAAATCCATTGAGCAAAAATACCTAATGAGGTAATTTAGCAAAAAACCAGTGGCCCCCCCAGTCAATCTGTGGGCATTGAGCCTCTGTGCTGCCAACAGGAGGGTGGCATGATTCATTATCTCCAAGACTCCAGGTTCACCATTGCTTTGTATTTATTAGGAGAATAGCTTTTCATTGACGTTGTTGTAATCATTGTGGTATGTAGAGAGGGGGCGTTGGAATCAGGCCTGTCACTTGTATCACAGTTATCTGTGTGCTTGGCCTGTCTCCACTTACAAGATGGCAAACTTTCCAGGAAGGCCTGAGTTCAAGTCTGCTTCTAGTACACCTGGCTGTATGACCCTGGGCAAGTCTCCTAACCACTTGGTGCCCCAGGCAACCACAGGACTGCTTTCCCTGGGACGTGTGAACTTGTTTAAAAAACATTTTGATAAATGTATTTCGGTATAATTAGTTTCTTTTATAATCCTTTGTACATGAACATTTGTTTTTAAATTTCATTTTATTTTCTATTTCATACATTTAAAAACATTATACTGAGAAGGATTCACCACTAGCCAAAGAAGATCAGGGCTCAGAAAAGGAGAAGAATTCTTACTCTAAGCTGTAAATTAGAACATTTCTTTGGCTGGGGGAAACTCCCTGTGCCCTTTGAAATGTGGACCAGACAAAGGAAAAGTCATTTTGTATGCGAGGAAGGAGGAAGGGCGTCCTCCCTGGTCCCTGCATCCCAGCTCCCATTGCAGAGCCGTAGTCCTGCTTGGGCTTTCTCCTGGTTCTGCTTTCTTCTCTCTGCCTTGTCCAGACGGATCTTCCCAGGATCCTGTGGATTCCTCAGGCTCCCTGCCAGCCGCCCCATCCCAGCCACGTCATCCATGTCACCGACAGAAGGGCCGGCAGATCTCAGGGAACAGAGGTTTGTTCCATGACCGAGGTCCTGACGGGTCCAACAGCCTCCTCAACTTTAATGTAAAAGTGTGCGATCTCCAGAGTGACCTTTCAGCGGCTTCACATGCTGTGCCTGACAAAGGAAGGCCCTGAGCTCTGCTGGCCAGCTGTACACACCGAGGCACATGCACACGTGTGCACACACACATGCACACACACATAAGTGCACACACACACTCACACATGAACACATGCACACTGTTGAGATATAATCCTGTAGGGATGACGAAAGAGCAACCCCAGCTTCTGCCGCCCCCTCAGAGGCCTGGGGCCCTGGGACATCCTGGTTTCATTACAACAGGTGCCACCCACGTGGTGTGTGTCCTGCCAGCCAGAGGTTATTTCAGGATGATTTAAAAACTCCGCAAATTCACTCAGACAGATGCTGCGGCGGGCGTCGGAGACTTGACAGTAACTAGCTCTCAGAACAAAGTAAAAATAGCAACTGATTAAATGGTGGTAGAGTGGCAGGACCTGGCTGGCTCAGCTCCCTGGGCACTTCTCAGAGAAGCCTCGGTCTGAGTTTCTGGAGGCAGGGGCACATTCCATTCCCCAGGCAGTGATTAAGGCTCCCTGTGTGCCAGGCAGAGACAACATGGTGTGATGGAGGGAGGGCCATCCTTGGCGTTCAGGTACGGCATCTCCCCATTCTGGCGGCGTGACTCTGGGCCAGTCACCTGACTTCTCAGTGTTCTGGGCAACTCTCCCAGGCAACCAACGAAGAGGAGATGCTAGCCTGCATTGGTGGAGGGAAAGTCCTCCCCTGGGAGTTCCCTGCTCTGCTCTAGTCACGCTCTTGTCCTTCCCTAAGTTTCCAGCCATTGTACACTTACCCACGACTTGTCTGCACCTCGTACAGTGACTTTGGTGAAGGAGGAGGCTGAAAACTGCCCCACACCTGATCAGGGTTCTGCGGGGCATCTCTGTGGGAGGGGAACCTGCTGTCCACCATTGAATGAGCCCCTCTGTAAGCTTTGTTTTCAAAATTTCCCCTGCATTTTAATCTGGAGTGAGGGCAGGGCCAAAGGGAGAATGCGACCCTTTGGGGGTTTGGCCCCCCATGTCTGGGTGAGTCCAAAGGGCCTTGGGCGGGCCCTGGGTATGAGGATGGACAAATCTTCACTCAGCTGGGCATTTGAAGGCCTTGGCAGCCTGGCTCCAGCTTTCTATGGCGGCGGGCTTAGAGCATCACTGCCCCACCCCCTCCAGGGTCCAGCCAAACTGCCTTCCCTCCTCAGCTCTGCCCCTAGAAGTCATCCCCAGGCCCTCTTCTCTGTGCATCCCCATTACTTTGAGAGCTCCTGGGATTTCAGGCCTTGAGGGTAGAGACCCTGGGAAGCCTTGAGGCTGCTGCTGGAGAGCCTTGCAGGTGGGGGCGAGGCGTGAGGCTGGCCTAGCTGGGGAAGAGTTAGGGTAGGTTAGGTGCTCACTAAGGGTTGGTGGCCCAGGGCAATGCCCCATTTGCCCCACCTTAATTATGGTACTGTACTTGTTCAACAATGCAGGAACTCCCTCTCCCTGATTCCACTAAGCCCCACCTGCCAATGGTAGGCCCAAGGAGGATGTTAGTGAGGCTGGCCTGTACCTCTCCCCAGCTGTTCCTTAAAGTGGGCAGGACACAAGATCTGTGGGTGATGAGATCTTCTTTCCAAATGTTTGACCCACAACCCAGTGATTTTCTGACTGTTATTTTGCTGTTTATGGGAGATGTAGCTAAGAGAGGAGTGGACCCAGAGTCAGGAGAGACCTGGGCTGGAGGCTCACCTCTGACACTGGCTGGAGGGACACAGACAAGTCACTTCAATTGACCCTCACTTTCCCCATCTATGTGTAAATGGGGATGATGATCACCGTAATGCAGTTGTTATAAGGACCAGTGAATTCCTAGGTGGTGCAATGGTTAAAGTGCTGGACTGGGAGACAGGAAGATCTGAGTTCAAATCCTGCCTTAGGTAGTAAGTAGTGGTATGACCCTGGGCCAGGCTCATAAACACCTCACAGCCTCAGTTTCCCTGTCTGTGAAATAGAGATGTTACAGCCCGTGCCTCGCACTGCTGGTCTGTGGATCAGATGGGACAACATTGCCTGATGAGAATTAAGAATTCATTCCTTTTGTTTTTTACATTGCATTCATTTCCAAATATTCCATTTTTCCTTTACTACCCAGTGGGCCTTCCCCTGCCAAAAAGATTAAAAAGCAAAAATTAGTTTAGCAAAACCAACCAACACATTGACGGGCCAGGACAACATCAGCCATATGCCTTCCCCACGGGGAAGGGGCAAGCGCCTTTGTCCTCTCTTCTCTGATGCTGAGACTGATCACAAGAATCACATGGAGGTCAGTTTCAGGTGGTTTGCTTTCCCCTTTCCATTTTCATCTTACCGTGTGCATGCATGTGTGTGTGTGTGCATTTATGTGTGTGTGTGCATTTGTACGCATGTGTGCACACGTGTGTCTCCGTGTGCGCATGCACGCATGTGTGTGTGTGTGTGTGTGTGTGTGTGCGTGTGTGTATCTTGGTTCTGATGCTTCATTGCGCCTCGGTTACTGTTTCCCAAAGTTTCTTTAAATTCTTTACATTTCTTCACATCCTTTTCTTCTGTGGCACGGTCATTCCCCCATATTCTTTTGCTGCGATGTATGTAGCCATTGTCCACCCTGCGGGCCCCACCGTCATCTCCGGCTCTTTGCCACCACAAAGAGAACATTTCAGCGCATATGAGACTCTTCTTTGTGTCTTTAAACTCTGATCATTGAATTCTAAAGCTGGAGGAGACCTCATAGGACACCCAACTCAACTCCCTCTTTTTGCAGATGGGGAAACTGAGGTTCTGAACAGTGAAGTGACTTGTGAGTATGTGAAAGGGCTGGAATTTGTCCTCAGCTTTCCTGTCTATAAACTCAGGACAGCCTCACTTGGGTGGATTCACCCTATGGACCCATTCATTCATTCATTCCCTCAGCACTGATTAGGGGCTTACCATGTGCCCAGCACCTCTTCAGGGGCTGGGGATGCAGAAGACAAAGGCGTCCCCAGCCTCAAGGGGCTTACATTCTATTTCTGATGGAAACAACTTGTCCACAGAGACTGAAGGCTTCCTTCCAAGAGGTGAAGGTGAGGAAGAAAAGCATTCCAGGCCTGGGAGATAGACATCTGGGCAAAGCTGTGGGCTTCGGACGGAACGTGTGGGAAACAGCAAATAGATGAGTTTGGCCAGAACTTGGAGTTTGTGAGGGAGGAGTCTGTAATTAGCCTGAAAAATTCGGACTAAGCCAGGTTGTGAAAGGCTTCAACCGTCCAGCAGAAGCTTTTGCATTTTATGCTAAGGGCAATGGGGAGCCACCGAGGATCCTTGAGCAGGAGAGCAGCACCCCCAAACCAGCAACCTGGGAAGTAGACTCCCCAAGTCTCCCTCCCTCCTCAATTAGAATGTCCTTTTTTGTCCTCTCTGCTCTGGATTGTTGCAGTAAACTTCCAGCAGGCCTCCACACTCCTGGTCTCTCTCCACTTCTGTCCATCTCACATGCCTAGAGGCATTTCTGTGGCACCACGGAGTCCTTAGCCTGGATTCAGGAAACCTGAGTTCAAATGGGACCTCTGACACTGACTCGCTGTCTGACCTTGAGCAAGTCGTTTGACCTCTGTTTGCCTCAGTTTCCTCAATTGTAAGTGGGGACAATAATGGCATCTACTTCCCAGGGTTGGTGGGAGGTTAACATGAGATGATATCTGTAAAGTTCTCAGCACAGTGCCTGGTACACAGTAGGCACTTAATAAATGCGTTTCCTTTCATCCATGATCAATCGCATCTTTCTAAAGCACGACTCTCCCTGTGGTATATGTTCCACAGGGGATCTTTGGGACTTTTGTTAAAGCTTCCTGCTATGAGGAGAGGGAGAAGAATTTGGCAGCATTAAGACAGAAAGTTCTCATTTGCTGGAGAAACAATCATGGCTCTAGCTCTCCCCGTCCTCAGGGAAGAAGACGCCTCTTTAGACAGCTCTGTCTCGGGAAGTTTTCTCCAGGGATGCAACAGGAGGCAGCTCCTTTGAACATGGGGCTCCTTTCCAAGAAAGCAGCTTTCCTTGGGTAGAAAGGCCAGCCTCTTAGCTCTCAGGGCGCCCTCTTATCCTGAGCCCCGAGCAAACAAGACTCTTTAGACAAAGGAGCTCTGGGTGGCCGGGACTTTCACGAGACCCACGTGGCTCGGCTAAGATACCCCAAGAGTCCTTTTACAGCCATAACAGATTTTAAACAAACCCACAGAGCAATATGTAATGATGCTTCCATGCAACCTCCTGCTTATTTAAGGTGGTAATTGCTGCCAGTGACAGTGATTGCCCATCCTTCTGGATCTTCGATGCATTATTCATCCCTTCCCCTCCCTCCTTCAGGCTGACACGTGAGGAAAACCAAACATATTAAGGGAATTAGGTGGTTATTTATAGACGGAGGGGCTTATTCCTTAAGATAATAGAGAAATATTAATTCAGGGCTCTTCTTTCAGTGTTTATTTTCCCTTGCAGTTTTATTAACTTCTTTTAAAACCCTTCTTTTCTCCAATCTCACAAACAATTTAATGCTTTCCTGTTGAGCTCTGGGTCGAATGTGTTAGAACATTAGTGATGTCATTAGAGATTGAATGCTCCACGGGGGACATGGAGTTTAACAATTTCTGTGGCCCTGTTCTTCTTCCTCCTATGCTCCATATGGAGCAGAATAGAATGCGAGTCATTAAAAATTAATATCCCTAATCTAGGCGACGCAAAAGGATTTGTTGCACTTATTAAAAGCGAGTAAATCTGTGAAAAACGGGAGACTTGGAGAGTTGGCTTTTAGCCGACTCTTCCTTGAATTTTGAAGTCCACTCATCTTTAGGTTGCAAGATTTTGTTTGTTTTGTTTTTCAGTATCAGAATTGCCAACAATTCCTTCGTTTATCCATTCGTTTCAGGGCCGTTCTGGGGCCAGCCCAAGTTTGGAAGCAGAGGCCCTGGATATGAGTCCAGCTCTCCCATTTTTGCTGTGTGACTTTGCACAAACCACTCTGTGACTCAATTTCCTCTTCTGTAAAGGAGGGGGTTAGCCTAGACCAGGGGTTCTTAACCATTGTTGGCAATCTGGTGAAGCTTATGGACCCCTTCTCAGAACCATATTTTTAAACAATTGAAAGAAATATTAAATGTCAGTTGGATGGAAGTGAAAATCAAGGTGTATATTTTTTCCCATTCATTCAATACTGCCCTCCCTGCTCCGCCCCCACCTCACCAGGTGCAGAACCCCAGGCCTGAAGGATCCCTCAAGTCCTGTCTGTCTTTAGACACTGTGATATGTTCATTCAGCACATTTCTTAATTCCTGTGGTATTCCAGACACACCCGAGGTGCTGGGGCAGATGGAACGCAGAGAGAGGACCAGAAGGCTGGTGTACTTAAACATCTGATAAGCTTGCTGTCTTCCAGGCCATTGCCAAAGAGGATGGGGCCATGGACAGTTTGCTTCAAAATCAGTCTATCAAGAAGCATTTATTAAGCACCTACTATGTGCCTGGCACTGTTCCAGGTTCGGAGGATACAAACAAATGGAAGATAATCTCCAGAGAAAACTTCAAAGATCTTGATTTCTGGGTCAGTGTTGTCTCTGCCTACACATGGCAGATGATGTCTGAGATGCTGTGGCCCGTAGTCGGGTGGCCAGCGCCATCCCCTCTCTCCCCTTATAAGATTGGCTGGTCTCTGGACAACAGGCTAAGGTTCTGTCACCTGGAACAGGGCCAGGCTTCCTTACCAGCATGGCAGCATGGCCTTGAGACCTCTAGGGTCATCTCTAACCACAATAAGAATTGACATAAACCTCGAGTGGAAGAATTGTAAATGTAGTTTCCATTTACGCAGTGATTCACACCTCATTTACAGTCTCTCATTGATTTCATTGGTTTAGGGAACTCTCCATGAAGAAGTTCCCATCATCAATGCAGATCAGCAACTAATAGCTAGTAACAGTCATAACTAGCGGGGCTGAAAACTGTGTTTTACAAACATTGTCTTATTTTATCCTAGGGGGCGGGGCTGTTATTATTCCCATTTCATCTCCAAGGAAACTGAGTCAGATGGTTTCCTGGACAATAGGAGTCCATTGCAATAGCTCAGGCGAGAGGCAATGAAGGCTCAGATACAGGTAGTACCTGTGTGAGTGAAAGGAGAAGACCTGAGCAATGTTTCGGAAAGAGAAAAGCAAAGTTCGCCCTCCATGTGAAAGGTGGCATTTCCGGAGCATCTCCTGTCCCAGAGTTGAGGATGCTTCTGTTTTCCACTGAATTTTTCTTAAGAAATTGTTCCGAGGACACTTTTTCCTGATGCTTACGCTGTACAAGTATTTTTCAGTGGCCCTGGTTCCAGAACAGGGAATTAGATTTTAGAGGAAAATACTGTAGAAATGCAAAGAAAATTCAGCCCTAATGACATAAATGTAACGGATGTCGAGATCCCACTTTAGAGATCCCACAGCATCCTAAAAACCTTCATGTAAGTTTAAGCAACTAAAACTTAACATGGCACACTGAGACTTTGGGGGCACCCTGCATTTTCTTACCTGAGCCTTATAGTAACCCTCAGAGGGAGATGCTCCAGGTATTGTTATCTTCATTTGACAGATGAGGAAACTGAGTCACAAACTGAGTCACCAAGGGCTTAGGTGAACTGCCCAGCTAGTAAGGTGTCTGGGGGGGGGTTGGCAGTGGGCTCTTCCTGACTCTTCCCACTGTGCCACACTGCCTTGCATCGGAGCAGGTCGGTTTTTCTGTCAGATAATCCCGCCTCCTCAGAGTTTATGATTTTCTGGAGAGAATTATGCCTTAAGGTCGCTAGTATTTGCTTCTTGGAGGGCAACAGAAAACACTTTCGTTTTACTCACAAACATGACATTTGATTCAAATGGCGTATTTGATTAAAGATTGACCTCCTCATCCCCTCTGTAAAGCCATACAGTGGGATTGTTTCTTGAGGCCTGCGATGATGTTTACTGAAGCTTTACCGCCATGATGGCATTTTCTGGGCAAAGAGCGACAAGACCCGAGTGTTTGATTAAAAAGGGGCGGGGGAGCCCCTGCCTATGGGGAGCGTCTTACCGGGGCTGCGGGCCTTGTCCTCAGCTCAGGGCTTCTGCTTGTGTTCAGCCTTGACCTGCCGTATCCTTTCACACCTTCCCTGCCAGTCCGGGACCTTCGTGTCCTAGAATCTCACCTTCTTTCAGTGGTCCCTGGCCTCTTGGCATTGGGCTCCTCCGTTTGTACCACCCCTGGGGTTGGACCCATTCTGAAGTTTTCTTGTGCCATTGAGGGCCCACATGTTTCCTCTTCCTCGATCACATGGGAGGATCACCTATTTAGAGACCTCAGTGGTCGTCCTGGCCAAGTGAGGAAGATGGGGTTTGGAGCCTTTCCAAAGATTGTCTGTGAGGCTTTGGACACAGGCCACGGGATGATAGGCTTAGAGCTGGAAGGGCCTCAAGGGCCATCTCGTCCAACTCATTTTAAAGATGAGGACACGGTGACTTGTTCAGGGTCACATAGGATCATAGGCAAAATTTGGAACTCTCTCATAGAATCATAAGAGGTACCTTCTCTAGGTAATCAGGTCCACCCCTAATTTTATATATAGGTAAACCGAGGCTCAGGGAGATTGACTTTCCCAAAGCCATGTGGTGGGCAGCATGCTTCAGAGGCAAGATTTGAACCCAGGTCCTCTGACCACCAACATGTTCAGACCCTCTCTTTGGCGCGTCCTTATCTTGGCTCTGTTAGTCTTCAATGCCCAGTGCTATGTTCCACTTGCGATAGGCAGTCAGTGAGTGCTTCTGTGAATTTCCTATGAACAAAACCTTGATTTTCTTTCTTTTACAGAATATTGATTGCTTTTCACCCAAAGCTTGGGATTGTTGACAATCTATTATTAAAACCGCCTGCTTCTGGAGATGGGCGGTGGGGATCTTCCAGACAGGGAATGTGTTTGCTGCAATGGCAGCTCTGGCGGGCCGCTGGCCAGCTGTGGGGGTGGTGGGAGGGAGGCTGCGGGGAACCGGGGTCCCAGGCCTGGGGGACGTGGAGCTAGGCTTCTCTTCCCTTCTCCCCTCTCTGGGGGAGTGGGCCAAAGGCTTCTGGATTCAGATACTACCGGGGCCGTCATGTGGCCTTCCCAGCACTGACCAAAGGGAAACGGATCATTCTTCGTCCTGGAAACATCAGCAAAAACTGGAGGGAATCATGCGTTTGTTAATACTTAATATTAGTCGTACCACAATTCTGTTATAATAGCACTGATTGTCCCCACGCTCAGTACTGGGGAGACAGTACTGATTAAGTGATTACAGTGGGGCAGGCATTACGCCGAGTGCAGGGTGTACAAATACCGGCAACAAGACAGGCCCTGCCCACAAGAGGCTTCGTGGATTCGTTTGAGGGGGAAGCATTGATTTATGCTGAGAAATACATTTTTATAAATGTCTTTTGTTCTTTACATTACTAGAGTTCTCCCTGTATCCTTCCTCTTCCTTCTGAGAGAGCCTGCCCACGTGATAACAGTTTTAAAGAAAAGAGGAAGAGACAAAAAATGAGTGAAATCAATCGATGCTTCAAAAGAGCCTGAGAAGACATGGAGGCCGTTCTCCCGGCTCAGGCAGCTCATGCCTGACCTCATCCTCCTCCTCCTCCTCCTCTTCCCTCTCCCTTTCTCTCTGTCTTCCTTCAGACCCAGGAGCCTGGGAGGAGTGTAAATCTCTGATTGGGAATCTGAGTCCCTCTTTCCTTTCACAGACGGGGTCTAGCAGGGTGCTGGGACTGTCTAAGGTCCATTGAGGATGGGACAGCAGGCCAGATGTGGGTCACTGCTGATAAAGTCATTGGAATCACCCTGTTTGTCGTTACACTCTGCCATCTGAGATACAGACAGCCTCCATTTGCATCAGGGTTCCCAACCTGGGGACCATGAGCTTGTCCTTGAACCTTTTGATAACTGATTTCGCTGTGATTCATTTTCTGTGTAATCCTGGACCTTGAAAACATGATTCTGGGCGGGGTCTGCCCCAGGCTGGCTGAGGCATCCATGACCCCAACCAGGCGAGGAGCTCCTCACCTCAGTTAACATTCATAGACTGCTTCATCTCTGGACTGCCCAGGTGTCGGGAAAGGACCAACGGAGCCTAACACTGAAGAAGTCCAGCATCTGGGGTAGAAAGGTTCAGAACTGGAGGGCACCGGCTGTTTTTCACACTTAAACAGCATCAGACTTTCAGAAAGGACGGTTTGCTCTCAAACCAGAAACTGCCGCCTTCAAGAAGAAACCACTTTCCTTTTGCTTATATCATCTTCCCTGAAGGTCTGTGAAAACAGCCTCCAACAAAACCCATACGGGTAACTGCGGAGGCCTGGGGGCCAGCAGTGGATTGGATGGGGTGGAACAGAGTGGGTGGGAACAGATCCACCACCAGTGAAAACCTTTCGGACTTCAGCCATGTTGCCACTTGATTCAGACGACTTAGGAGCCAACTTCCTTCTTCAGTGTTTGGAGCGGGAGCTCTCACCTTTCTCCCCATGGCCACGCTGCAAACAGGACCCTGCCCCCACTCCCAACCAGGATGTCGCTCTGGGATTCACCCCCAGGCTCCTAGCCTAGGGAAGTTCATTCATTGTTCAGTCATTTCAGTTGTCTCTGACTCTTTGGGATCCCATTTGGGGTTTTCTTGGCAGAGATGCTGGAGTGGTTTGCCATTCCCTTCTCCAGCTCATTTGGCAGATGAGGAAACTGAGGCAAACAGGGTTCAGTGACTTGCCCAGAGTCACACAGCTAGTAAGTGTCTGAGGTCTGATTTGAACTCAAGTTTTCCTGACTTCAGGCCCGGTGTTCTGTCCATCACGCCACTGACCTGCCCATGGAAAGGCATACCAATGGCCTAATTATATCAGCTTTTTCATTAATTTACTCCTTTCTGCTCAGTGTTCCCCAACTCCTATGGCTGGCATGGTCCACCAGCTTACCTCCCAGCTTTCTGTTCCCCAAATCCCTATCGTACAAATATACTGGTTGTGGTGCAACTTCCTTCCCCCCACCTACCCCCACTCTCATCTGTATTTATTCCAGACTTACTCCTCACCTGCTGTCCTCTTCTGACCACTCCTTCCACCGTGCCCTTCAGAATCCCCATTCCATTGTTGTTGTTTTTAACAAAATCTTAGTTGTTTTTACATCACCTGAATTTCCCCCTGCAGCCCTCTCTTCCCCTTAAAACAGATTAAAAAAAAAAAAAGGAAAAAGTGGAAGAAAACAATTAGCACAACTGATCAACATATTTTTTCCGATATTTTATTTTTTCCAATTACATGTAAAATGTTTTAACATTTGTTTTGAAAAATTTTAAGTCCCAAATTCTCTCCCTCCCTCCCACTTCCCCCCCATTGAGAAGACAAGCAATTTGCTATAGTTATGTATGTGCCGACATGCAAAACATATTTCCATCTTAGTCATGTTGCAAAAGAAAAGAAAGACAAAAAAAAACCCAAGAAAAATAAAGTTGAAAAAAAAGTCTGCACTTCAAATTCCATCAATTCTTTCTCTAGAGGTGGATAGCATGTTTCATCATGAGTCCTTTGGGATTATCTTGGATCCTTGTATTGCTGAGAAGAGCTAAGTCATTCACACTTGATCATCATACAATATTTTTTATTAAACAATTTATTTATTAATTGTTAGTTTTCAACATTCACTTCCATAAGATTTTGAGTTTCAAATTTTCTCCCCCTCAGTCTCCTCCCCTCTCCTCAAGATGGTGTGCAATCTGATATAGGCTCTACTTACGCGTTCATAGTAAGCATATTTTCACATTTGTCATGATGTAAAGGAGAATTAGAACCAATGGGAGGAACCACAAGAAAGAAGAAACAAATAAAAACAACAAAAGAAAAAGAGAGCAAGTAGTGATCATCATACAATATTATTGTCCCTATCTACAATGTTCTCCTGGTTCTGCTCACTTTACTCTCCATCAGTTCATTAAATCTTTACAGGTTTTTCTGAAATCTGCCTGCTCATCATACTATTCTGTTATAATCATGTACTCTCACCTTCTTGAAGGGACCTTTCCTGATTTTCCCAGCTGCTAATGCTTCTTCCCACCACTGAAATAGTTCAGTTACATTTACTCTTCTGTATGCACGCTTTGTTCTCCCCATAGACAATTCCAGGTACTGTCTGATGGTGTTTCTTTGCATCCCAAGTGTCTAGCTCTTGACCAACCAGTGCTCAAGGTAACCCTGTAAGACCATAAGGTGAAGAGAAAGTAGTGACCTGTATTACTTAAAGGCATTTCCTTTTTTAAAAAATTAATTTATTTTGATTTATCAACAATCACTTTCATATGTTTTTGAGTTTAAGATTTTTCTCCCCCTCCCTTCCCACCATCCTCCCCAAGACAGTGCACAATCTGATGCAGGCTATAAATATACATTCCTATTAAACATATTTTCACATTAGTGATGTTGTAAGTAAGAATTAGAACCAATAGGAGGAATCACCAGAAAGAGGAAACAAAACTCAACAGAAGAGAAAAAATAGCAAATAGTAAGCCTCGATCTGCATTCAAACTCCATTGTTCTTTCTCTGCATGTAGATAGCATTTTCCATAATGAGGCCTTTGGAGATGTCTTAGATAATTGTATTGCTGAGAAGGGTTAAGTCTATCAATATTAGTCATCGCACAACATGGCTGTTATTGTGTACAACATTCTCTTGGTTCTGCTCACTTCACTCAGCAGCAGACCATACGGGTCTTTCCTGGTTTTTCTGAAGTCTGCCTGTTTATCATTTCTTATAGCACAATAGTATTCCATCACATTCATATACCACAACTTTTTGATCCATTCCCCAATTGATGAGCATCCTCTCAATTTCCAATTCTTTGCCACCACAAAAAGAGCTACTATAAATATTTTTGTACATGTGGGTCCTTTTCCCTTTTCTTTGATTTATTTGAGATACAGACCTAGCAGTGGTATTACTTGGTCAAAGAGTATGTACAGTTTTATAACTCTTTTGGGCATAGTTCCAAATTACTCTCCAGAGTGTTTGGATCAGTTTACAACTCCACCAACAATGCATTAGTGTTCCAATTCTCCCACATCTTCTCCAACATTTATCATTTTCTTGTTTTGTCATTTTGGTCAATCTGATAGATGTGATGTGGTACCTCAGAGTTGTTTTGATTTGCATTTCTCTAATCAATAGTGATTTAGAGCATTTTTTCATATGACTGTAGATGGCTCTAATTTCTTCATCTGAGAACTGCCTGTTCATATCCTTTGACCATTTATCAATTGGGGAATGACTTGTATTCTTATAAATTTGACTTAATTCTCTATATATTTGAGAAATGAGACCCTTATCAGAGAGACTGGTTGTAAAAATTCTTTCCCAATTTTCTACTTTCCTTCTAATCTTGGTTGCATTAGCTTTGTTTGTGCAAAAACTTTTCAATTTAATGTAATCAAAGTTATTCATTTTGCTTTTCATAATGTTCTCTATCTCCTGTTTGGTCATGAATTCTTCTGCTCTCCATAAATCTGATAGGTAAACTATTCCTCGCTCTCCCAGTTTGCTTACAGTATCAGTTAAAGGCGTTTCCTAACCTCTGACTTTGTTTCACCAATGAAAAGCCAGGTCTGACCCTGTCTCTCCAATGTCTTGCATTATTCACCTTTACCCTTCATTTTCTTATCCAGCTAGATCTCAGACCTGCTTCCTGCTCTGATTTCTGTCAGCCCCATAATTTAGTCATTTTCACAATAATTCACATGTGTATACCTATTTAAGTTTGGAAAGCATTTTCCTCCAAACAGCCCTGGGAAGTAGGTAAGGCAAATATTATCATCTTCATTTTATAGATGAAGAGATGGAAGTTTTTGTCCGAGGCCAAACCCAGATTAGAATCTGTCTTTCCATTCCTTTCATAGGATTGTTTTTGCCATAGGAAGAGAGAGAAGAGAATTTGGAAATAGGGTGGTTGATAGGTGGGTAGGCTGATCATGGCAGTGGTCTTCCTGCCTCAAGTGTTCCCCCGCTGCAGTCTACCCGCCAAGCCACAGTCAAACAGATCTTCATTCGGCACAAATCTGAGCACTGCCCTCCCTCGTTAGGTAAATTCCTGCACCTTTGGGATCCGATCCTCAGTTGGCTCTTAGAGCCCTTCACAGTCTGTCTCCTCCCTACCTTTCTAGTCCCCTGGCACTTTCTGCCCCACTCTCCACATACTCTGTGTTGCTGTGACCTGGCCTTCTTGTATTTCTCACACATGCTTCATCTCATGATTATTTTCACTGACTGTCCCCATGCCTCGAACTCGCTACTTCCTCATGTCCGCCTCCTGAAGTCTATGGCTTTCCTTCAAGTCTCACCCGGAGGGGACTTTTCCAGTCCTCCTCAATCTTAGGGCTTGACTTCTGAGATAATCCCCCATTGCGCCTAGAGATCTGGTGTGTAGGTAATGATTAGCAAGTTGCCTCCCCCATTACTGAGAACTACTTAAGAGAAGGGATAGTTTTTGCCCTTCTTTTTCTCCTCAGTGCTTAGCACAGTGCCAGGCACATAGTAGACACTTGAATGCTTGTTGACTGACTGACTGACTGTTGGGGATTGCAAAGAAAGGAAGCTATGAAGAGTGTTAAACTCTTGGAAGGTTAAAATTGTAGAAGATTATTGTGAGAGAGAAACACTGGTACCATAGAGAATTCTGAGTCTGCTAAGACTAGAAAAGGCTTTGGAAGGGCATAGGACCAAGCGAGCTCCTGTAGGTGGAGCAGGCTGGCAGAAGTAGAGTTTCTGAGAGGTGAGCATCCCCTCCCACAAATGGCAGAACAATGGGAAAAACCATGCTTGAGTGGAAGGCATGCCTGATCTCTCTCTCTTACCCTTCTCTGGCTTGAGATTGCCCCTTGATGTGATTCGTCTGTTGGATGATTCCTTCTCAATGCCACGCAGAGGACTCAGACAGAGCGACAAGGCCGGCCTGTTCATTTGGCTTCTTGCTGAGGTATGAGTATTTCAAGAGATGAGGCATAACATTATCCTTAGTGATGGTATTTTGTCTTTACAAAGGGCCCCCTCGCAAACGGCAGGCAGAGGGCACCCAAGAAAAGGACAGAGAAAGCAGTCTCCTTTTCATTTCATTTCTTGCTGAAGTGTAAATAATTTAGGTGGAGAGTCGGGTGGGCTATGGAGCTGTTTTCCTTCTGTGGGTACCCTGTTAGTGAGGTAACTTTTGGGGCAAGGCTTTGCTAGAGAGTTCAGGCTCTCGTGATGATTATCAGAGAACTCGGGGTGGGATTGATTCCAGGAAGTGTGAAACCTTGGCATATTCAGAGTCCCCTGCTACCTTTCATTTGGGGTGATTCCCATGATCCACCCTTGGAGAACACCATCTGTTATATCATGAGGGCGTGCATTTTTATGGGCCTTTAAGGTTTTCATGACACTTTATGTACATTGCCTCTGTAGATTCTCACAGTCCTGGGAGGCTGGACTGTACCACTGTAGACTCGGACCTAGCCCACCTCCTCGTTTTATAGAGACAGAAACAGAGGCCTGGAGATGTTAAATGATTTGTCTAGGGTCAAAGTGGGACTTGAACCCGGGTCCAGTATGGCTGAGTGACAAAGCGTATTGAATATTGGACCTGGAATCAGAGAAGACTTGAGTTCAAATACTGTGTGATGCTTACTAACTGTGTAGCTCTGAGCAAGTGACTTAGCCTCTATGAGACTCAACTTTCCTCATCTGTAGGATGGGGATGATAGTAACAGCACCTGTTTCTCAGGGTTGTTGTGAGGGTCAACTGAGATAACAGATGTGAAATATTCCGTGAGCCTTTATAAATGCTAGCTATTAATATTATCACTGTTGTTATTATTATCAGTGGTCACTATCCTCACCCACTTCACCAACCTGCAGGTTGTAACGTAGTAGGGCGATGGTAGAGTGTGTTTTCAGATACCCCCGAGGCTCTTGGAGCCAGGACTGTGTTTTCCATAAGGACCCACTGGAGTCTTGGCCTAGTGGACATTTAAATATTTAAGTGAGTGAAATGAACTGGAAACCCCTTCCATTAAGACCGTGGCTCTTTTGGAGGCCTCTTTGGGGGTGGGGTGGGGAGGGAGGGCAAGGACTGTTCATGCCCCAGAGAATCCTGTTCACACACCAAAGGAGCCCCAGGCAGTCAGCTCTACTGGGGCTGAGGGTGTTTGTTTGCTTAGGCAATCAGGGTTAAGTGACTTGCCCAGGATCACACAGGTAGTTAGTGTCAAGTATCTGAGGCAGGATTTGAACTCAGGTCCTCCTGACTCCAAGGTTGGAGCCCTATCCACTGCACCACCTAGCTGCCCTGGGCTGAGGGTGTTTGAAGGGAAGATCTGCCGGTGCCTTGCAGCCAAGATGAGCTGACTTTCCAGATCTCCATCTTGTGACCAGATAGTCTTCTTTTAGCGAGCAGTGTCTCCGGAAAGCAATATTTATGTGCCAGAGCTAGGAGATGCCAGCACCTTGGGTCTACGTATATAAAGGTTTAATGTTAGCAGAAGGATAATGAGCTACTGGGTCTGCTCCTGGGAGAAGGCGCCCATCCTTACCCAGAAATGGTCCTCTGCGGGAGCACTCATCCCAGTTAGCCTTACCTTGCAAAACCAGATGACCCTACACACCAGCGGATGCCGAAGCGGCCTTCCGAACGTTCTTCTCTAAGCACGTCCTGTATCCCGCACCCGCTTACAAAGAATCTCCAGCGTGGTCCCGGTGTTGGCCCACTAAAGGACACGGCTGGCGCTCCGGGCTCTTCCCAGCCTGGCTTCCTCCTGCGCCGCTGCTTGCCTCCACTCTGTTTCAGCCCCTTTTATGCCTCAGTCTTATGGAGCGCTCTGCCCCCCCCCCCCCCGTATCTCTGCTCACCCCATCCCTCGGATTCCCAGATCGCCACATCCCCTATCTCGGCAATCCTCCATCTTGCCGTCTCTGCCCAGTGGAATCCTCTTTCCTTTTGAGGAAGGGTCGGCCACTGCCTCCATGACGCTGTCCTTGGTCCCCCAGCAGGGGCTAATTTTCCCTCCTCCAGTCTTCCATAGAAATCTATTAGGTTTTCTCCTTCGGACTTGTGATTTTCAATTTACATCTCAGTCATTTGTAGGCATGTCTGGTCTCCATCTACAAGATGGTAAACTGAATTCCGGTCCTGCTTCTGATACCTCCTAGTTGTATGACCCTGGGCAAGTCCTTTACCCTCTTCATACTCTAGGGCCTGGATTGCCTAGACCCTAGGCAGCAGGGGTTAACCTCCACTTTTAGAGAGAGTTTCCTCACTGGGGAGTTCCCCAACTCCATGAAGTCCCAGGTTCAGTCCTTTCCCTAATTCTCTGTTTGCCAGAGCTTTTCACATAGGAAATATCCATGAATAAACAGAAAGCACTCATTGTACCTGATAAGGAAAAACTCTGTGTGCCTAAGGGTCTGTGGAAAACTCTGGACCAATGACAGAAGGCCTTCAGTAGGATGGACAAAAATCAAAAGAATTAGACAAGAAGCACTATTAAGCTGGTTGTGCTGGGTGCTGGGAATACAAAGGCATAAACAAGGGAGTGGGACCCCCAAGGTCCTAAGGCATGAGGAGGCTTGCAGCTAGGGGAGGGGCCAGAGCTGGACTGTGAAGAAAACTAGAGATTCTGAGAGGCAGCAATGAGGAGGGAGGGCGGGTGGAGCACAGGAGAATGTCTGTACACTCACTGAAGAAACATCTGCCACCATGCCAGGCACAGACAAAACCCAACATGTACAAGATAGGCAAACGTGCAGATTTGTAGTTAATTATATTTCATATTAACACACATTATTTATATGCATGTGTAAAGAAATGTGCATATAATTTTTATCGGTATATTTATGCAATTATATGTTTATATTATAAACATACATTTTATTACTAATACAATATAAAATATATAATTGTATAACATACATGCCTGTAAGTTATATTACAAATTATATATAATTAAATATAATTGTATATATACAATTACATATTTATATATGATTTGTATACATAATATATTTCCTATATATGTTATACACACAAAATTGATATAAAATGATTTTTTGCAGGGGGAGGTGAATACATACAACTGGGGTGGGGGGCTAGAAAAGCCTCTTATTGGATCTAACATTTGAGCTGAGCCTGAAGGATAAATGGAGATTCCAAGAGATAGAGGTGAAGAGGGAGTGCATTCCAGGAGTTGGGGACAGCTTGTGCAAAGGTAAGGAGGGAGGAGATAGGATATGTATTTGGGGAATGAGTACGACAGCTTTGCTGGAATTTGAATCCACGAGAGGGGAATAATGTGAACTCAGTCTGGACAAGCACATTAGAGCCGGATTATGAAGAGTTTGAAATGCCAGAGAGAGAAGGTTGTCTTTGGTCTCAGAGGTCGTGGGGGGTGTTATTGCGGTTGTCCTGAGGAGTGCTGATGAGGGTCCAAGGCAGAGGTCTAAACAACACTGAGGAATGAGCTGAGGGGGACACAGAATCACAGACGACTCCAGGTGGTGAACCTGGCTGATGAAAAGCCCGGTGTACCCGTGATAGAAATAGGCAATAAGCAGTGGTCCAGGCTCTTTCTTTCCATTTTCCCACACAGAGCATCATCTCTCATCTCCGTGTCCTTTCGGGGCTGTCACTCATGCCAGGAGTGCCTCCATCCCCTCTGCCTCTTCCCAGGCTAGCTTGAGCACTGCCCTTCCAACATGAAGTATTTTCTGACCTGGACAGAAGATCCTGACTTCTCCCAAATTACCTTGTGTTAATTTTGTAAATACCTGCATGTATTCCTGTTATCCACCCTGAGAGAATGTAAGCTATGTGAGGACAGGAGCTGCTTTCTTTGTTTGTGTATCTCCAATCCCTAACACATAGTAAGTTTTTAATGAATGTTAGGTGGTTGATTGCCCTCTCTATAGGATGTGTGTGTTGTGTGTATTTGATTTTCTACTGGATCCCAAAATCAAATTGGGCAGTGACAATGGATTGGTAGAATAAAAGATATATTAGATATTAAATGTGGCATGAATCTGCTTACGTATTTAAAGAAAAAACAGATCAAAGATAGGAGATGCATTCTGAAATTAAACAAGAGTGTGATACTATGTCGATATGCTATTGATGACCTGGTTCAGAGCTGGACATCTTAATTAGCCAGGATTACCAGGGGTCACTCAGACTTCACCGATGTAATATAGTCACGCAGCTCAGATTTTCAGGCATTAACAGTGTTGCTGCTCAGCCAAGGTAACCATTAACAACTAAACTGCTCAGATATTAAGAATTCTACCCCAGTTTATCATTGGTCAAAGTCTATTAAGATTTATAGGGGGAAAACACACCTGGACTGAAAAAGAATCTTTTTTTTTTTTATCTCAAGAAGAACCCCAGAGAAACAATAAGAATAGAGCCTAGACATTTAACAGCAAGGTGACAACAGCAGGGGGAAAAAAACCTACTATATGGTAGGAAAGCGATCAGCAAAATTACTGTGTCTTGGAAGTAATTTTAGAGATGTTCCCAGAATGTCAGAATTACACTATTAGGTTGGATCAGCCTTAGGGATATTCTAACCCAACCTCCTGCCCAATGTGGAGATTCTCTTACAATATCCTGGGGCAAGAAATTGACCCTCCCCCTCTTCCTCGTCGGCAAAGATATGCGATCTCTAAGGTCTCTGGTAGTTGGAAGTTTTATGAATATTAGTCTGGCCAGATGACCTCCAGAGTCAATTCCAGCTCTAAGTCCTGGGATTTCTACTTTACCAGGCTTTTGGAGGTGGATCTTTGCAAGCAGAAAGGAGGCTTCAGAGACCAGCTGTGGGAGTCTCTGGAATTGTAGCCCAGATGTTTTGTGTGTGTGTGTGTGTGTGTGGTGTGTGTGAGAGATGTGTTGTGTGGTGGTGTGTGTGACAGAGAGAGAGAGAGAATTTTTGCTATAGCACTCAAGAGATTGAGAGCTTGAGGTCCACGTAGAGCTGCTGCCCATGCTTTTAGTGACCTCGGTGGGACAGCTGAAGGCTCTCAGCAGGGGGTGTTAGAGCTGTCACAGGTAACTGACTTTTCACTCCAGTAGGTTCTCCCCCTCCCCTACTCCTCTGTCCTGAGGGGAGTGGGGGAGGGCGGGAACAAATTGATCCCAAAGTTTCTCTCTCAGTTTCCCTAAAGTTACCTCTGCAATATTTATGGGAGTAATCTGCATCTGCCAGCAGATAAAATCTGACTAATCTTGTTGCATGATTCATCACTGGTGAAGACAGAGCAGACTGCCAACCTTGATCCAGGCTTCCTCTTGGCTGCGGGCTTGATTCGAGTGAGAAAGAATGATTTGGAATGATTAATATTGGATAAACTTCCCGAGGCATAGCAAAGCTAGATCTGTTTTCCCCCTGCCCTTGGGCATAAGCCAAATACCATGGCTGCCTTGGAGGAAGCTGGGTAGTTGGCTCGCTTTCCTTCCTTATTGGCCCCTCTTCCCCGTGTGCTGGAGGGCTGGAGGCAAGGGTGGTGTCTAGGGAGCAGCACTGCCTGGGGGGAGAAGAAGAGGAGAGTCCTGACCCAGCTGGTCAAGCTCCCATTCCAAGAGCGAGGGTCAGAGGAAGGAGCCGGTCCTCTTGCTTTCATTTTTGCCTTTACTCTCCAACCATACCTGGCCCAACTGGCAACACTCAGCGGCCTTCCACAGGTCATGAAATCTTGGGGTTTTACATCCTGAAAGGGAGCCTCAGGATTAACTCACTCAGTCAATGGGGAGGAACGAAGCCTGGAGAAGTTCAAGGTCACCCTGCTGCTTAGGGGGAGATGAGCTTAGAACCCAGGTCTCCTGGCTCCCAGGCTAAGGGCTTATTATCCCATAGCCTGCTGCCCTGTCACATATCTTTATGCAGATGTGGAGCATTTTGCAGGCTACACCAGGCCACGTATATTGATAAAATCCTAAAACTGCATCGTCTCAGGCTTGAAACTTCAAGTCTAAAAGCCCAGTAGGAGGCATTTGGAAATGTGATCTGTTGGGCATTCCTTCATGCTGTCCTTGGAGGAAGATGGAGGTGTGTGGGGAGGATGACAGGGCATCAGGGTCTAGAGCCACAGGAAGGAAGGGCTGGAACCAAGAGATGGAATTAATGGTAGGATGTCACATTGGATGGAGATCTCCAGGGGAGTGAGGTAGTGACCTGGCCTTGGTCCTATGCTGTTCCACATTCTATCTAGTACTTTAGATACAGGCAGGCACCAGGTGGCATCTGGTGCAGATGACCCAGAGCCAGGAAGGAGAGCCCCACAGCAGAGGGCATTTAGACAAAATCACAGGTATTGGGGTCAATCTCAGAGGAGGACAAGATCTTTGATATCTCCACCTGTGCAGGGACATCATCCTGATAGGCACACTACCACCCTTTAAAAGCTCACCAGATAGTCTCAGGGACCTGCTGCAGTGTGGAGAACTGGAATGGTTTGCCCTGGGTTTTACAGCCAGCCAGTGTCAGACAGGATTTGAACCTGAGCAATCCCGAGTTCAAGGACAGCATTCTGTCCACTACACCATGTGCTTCTTGGGATAAGCTTATGGAAGACTCTTGTTACTGTTTTCTAAATAGTCTTTTGTGTCAGGGAGTAACTTGGGTACATTAAAAACACTGTATGCTTTTATAATAATAACTAATAATAGCTAGCATTTAAGCATATCACTACGAATATTACCTCATTTGATTCTCATAACAATCCTGGGGGCTATTACAATTCCCTTTTTACAGATGAGGAAACTGAGGTAGAGGTTAAGTGACTTGCCCAGGGTCACACAGCTAGTCTCTGAGGCTGGGTTTGAAGTATCAGGTAGCTTGATGTCTTCCTCAGTAATTCAGAGTCTAGCCGTTTTCATGTTTGATCTGCAGCTCTGTGTCTGTCTGTCTCTGTCTCTGTCTCTGTCTTTCACATACACTGATGGATTAATTCATTGAGGGGTCAATTCAGTTATACATTTTAGTCTGTGAAACATGCAGTCTCATTTTTCTCTTCCCCCTTTTCCTTTGTTCTGTAAGGTGCACAGGGATCTCTTGGAGGCGCTCTGGAGATGTTCTGGGGCTCGGTGTAGATGGCCCTGGGAGCCATGGCACCGATGCTGGACCACCATGTGTGTTTCCCACAAGCACGTGCAGCCAAGATGAGCTGATTTTCTTCCCGATAGTCTTTTAGTGAACGCTATCTCAGGAAAGCAATGTTTGTGTGTCAGAGCTGGGAGAGGCCAGCACTTTGGGGGATGTCTTCTGCTGGACACTTTCCTGGGTGTGAGGCAGCCTCAGTTTTACCAGGGAACCACGCAGAGGAGCTCAGTCAGTCCAGTTTCACATTGGTTGTCTGCTGTGGCTCAAGGGCTGGGCTAGGTGCTGGGTGGGGCAGGGGGATAGGAAACACACATATATCATTTTCATAGAGGAAGGGAACTCCTGGGTGACAAAACTCCCTCTATCAATGCAGCTCAGCCCTTAGAGGTTAAGTTACTGGCCCAGGGTCACACAGCCTTTATGTGTCAGAGATGAGCCTTGGACCTAAGACTTCTGACTTTATGGCTAGCTCTCTATTATGCACTTAGGCTAGCTCAGGGGAAATACAGATAATGATGTAGCCCTAGCTGTCCCCAGGTAGGGGTTGTCACAGTGCACAGAGTGCTGGGTCTGCAGTCCACAAGACCTGAGTTTTAATCTGGCCTCAGACACTTAGTAGCTGTGTGCCCCTGAGCTTGTCACTTCACTTCTGTTTGCTTCAGTTTTCTCATCTGTAAAATGGGAATTATAATAGCACCTACCTCGCAGGGTTTTTGTGAGGCCCAAATAAGATGATAGTTGTAAAGTGCTTGGCACAGTGCCTGGCACATGGTATGTACTACATAAGTGTTAGCTATTATTATTATTATTATTATTATTGCCTTGGGGAAGGATCTAGGGGTTATAAGGAGAAGGATATGATGTGTGCACGAATGAATAAAAAAGGCTTCGAATGCTGGGGGCAGATCCAGATAAGGGGCTCTCAGAAGTGTGGAGAACCCATCCGTGGTTCCCAATGTCTCCTTCTTTGAATTCATTTTAACAACAAATAGCCACGTGGCAAACCCTATTCACAATTCCCTGCAGTCTTCTTCAGGATCCTTTAAAGAATCTTTGGAGTGAACCCGTTGGACATTGTCACAGACCCCGAGGGGTTTGCCCACCATTAAATGGGAACCCCCAGCGTGCACTACCCGAGCTCTCAGAGATCCTCGAGGGGGTCCGGGGAGGGACGGGCTGGGGAGAATCAGGAGGAACCCAGCCTGTCTTCTCCAACAGCGCACTGAGGGGAATGGGCTAGGGAGCTCCTGGTCTTAGGGGAAGGAAGCCTGGTGGGCTGCCTGGTGAGATTCCTGTCGAGATCAGGCCTTGGCCTGGAGTTAGAATGAATGACCTTTGAGGTCCCCACAATTCTATTGGTTACTTTAATTCAGCCCAAGATTCATAAGCGTTGGGGACAACTTTACGATACCGAGGATACACCCTGCCGCGGCATGAGAGGTGCTCTCGCAGGGTTCCTGTGCAGAAGAGGATGACGGAGCATCCGTGTCGCGGTGGAATCCAGGAGGGCCAGGAGCTCTCACAGGAGAACCTGGTGTAGGAGATCAGTCCAGGGAGAAGCTTCGTCCTGCCCGAAGGCTGTGAGGCTGAGTTACACCACCGGCCACGTCCTTCCTCCCTTTGGAAGGAAACCAGCGACTTTTCAGCTTTTTTAGGTTTCCCTTCTAGCATGTCTGTAAAAGCTTTATCCCACTCTCGGCTCCTAAAATGCCCCTAAAAAGCTATTTGGGGGAAGAGTATGCAAAATGCAACTCCCTTTAGGACCCCTGTGCAGCCTTGGGTAGATTGGGAAGAGCTGGTGGGTGATTTTCATGAGGAATAAAGGACCCTCAGCTGAATGCAAGACCATAATTCAATCAAGAAGCTGCGATGGCGTTCCGAAGCCCACGAGTATGGTGTGAATGCCGATGAATAGCACCGCATTGGCGGAGGTGAATTACAGCCCGTATTTCTACCCCAAGACTAGGGGTCCTCGATACATAAAACAATTTTATAGCCAGTTAGCTTTGAGGTTGAGGGAAATGACAATCTATCATGTCAGAAGAGGTCTTCTGCTCAGGCTCCAGAGAAGGAGGCTAAAATGTGTGTGGCTGGGGGGTCGGAAGAATGCTGGCCATTTGTTCAGTGGGAAGAGAAGGATTTGAGCCTGTGGGACAGAGGAGGGTGACGAGATTCACAGGACACAGGCTACGTGGAGAGGAGGATTACCCTGCCAGAGAGAGAAGACCCAGAATAGAGGCATGAATTGTAAATCTTCATACATGTTTTAATTGATGCTTTAATCAGGAGAGTTGTGTTGAAATAATCCTTTCAACTGGGGAATATTATCTTAATGGAACACAGTCATTTCGGCTTTTAGATGAAAAACTTGGATTTTATGAGCCTAGGAGGAGGTGAGCTGAATGTTATCGGGGGATGGCACACGGTCAAGAGACACCCTGGGGTGCTGATATCTCTCATCCCCAGCCTGAGCTCCCTCCACCCCCAACCAACCTCCTAGTTAATTGACAAAGTTATTTTGATTTTCAGTGGAGGCTGGCTATTTAAAATTACAACTGGAAAGATGATAGTTGTAGGGCAAGAATATTTAGATCGAGCGTGTGTTTGTGTGTGTGGTTTTTCCCCAGGTTCTTTGGGATTAATGAGCCCTCTAAAATGTTATTAACTTTGCAGAATGAGGACCAAGTCTGAACACGTGTGTCTTTCAAAATGCATGGCTTTGCTGCCCCCAGGAATGAACTGACTGAGTTGGAAACGTGGTGGGGGGAGGTGCTCTGCCTGTTCCCCCCACGCAGCCCCCTCCCTTCTCTGGCCTGGATGTGACGTCCCTTGTTCTTCCAGCCGGACCTTGCTTTGTCTGAGAGCTGTTCAGACCTCGGTGGTGCCCACTGATGAAATGGATGCAGAGAAGGCCCAGGCTTTATTTTCTGTTGGTTCTGTAGCTGGTCTTGGCTTGGAGGATCACAAGCCGGAGGGGTTGTCTGTCCATTGCTGGGCACCGCTGAGCTCTCTCAGATTGTCACGTCCTGCTCTGTTTTCCTCATCTTAAGGGACCTGTGAGGGCCTTGGGTTGGGTTTAAAGGAACAACTGCACCGTTCCCCAAAGAAAATGAGACCTGAGAGGAAGTGAAATCATTATTTGTAACTTGGAATTGTGGTTTTTTGTTTTGTTTTGTTTTGGTTTTTTTAGTGAGACAATTGGGGTTAAGTGACTTGCCCCGGGTCACACAGCTATTAAGTGTCAAGTGTCTGGTCTGAGGCTGGATTTGAACTCTAGGCCCGGTGCTCTATCTACTGCACCATCTAACTTCCCTGGGAATCATGTTTTTAATGATCAAATAAAACACATAAGATTCCAAAGGAAGCCAATGATATTGGAATATAATTATCAAAATATAAAAAAGTTAATGGAGCCCAAGTTAAGTGATTTGCTCAAGGCCACACAGGCAGTAAGTGTCAGAGCTAGGAAATGAATCCAATTTCTCCGACAAAGACAGAGTTAGTGTCCAAAAAGCTTTGGGCAGGCTAGAACAAATGTCCAACTCCAAGGAAATAAATGAATAAATGTAAAGTTCTCCGCAGAGATGGATTCGAATCCAAGTCCTCTGCCTGAAGATGGAGTAGGGGTAGTCCCGTCTGGGCTCAGAGCATGAGGTGAGCAAATGCAGGGCTGCCCAAAGGGTTGGCAGGAGTGTGGGACATATGGCCTGGTCCAGGCTGGTGGGACTGCTGAGCCCTTGGGTGGCGGTGGCCCTTCCATGGGGCTTCCTGCTTTGATCCCAAGAGTCTTCCAGTAAACGTCAGAGGGTCGTCCAGTGAGGTGGGATGGCTCATTTGTCTTTGTCTTTCCTTGGGACGGAGTAAGACTAGCTGACCTCCAAGGCCCTTCCACCTCTAAGATTCTGTCATTTGACCTTGCATTTGAATAGGGGAACCCGTGTCATTGAACAAGCAGGCTGTGGTCATACCATTTGGCTGTTAGGGTATTAGAATAATCGTGGTCTACATTTATCTAGAATGTTCTGTTTTGCAAGATACTTTCTTCGTAACAGCACACAGTACTATGATGATCCCCATTTTATATATGTGGAAACTGAGGCCTGAGCCCTCAGGTGTCCTAGTAAGCAGCAGAGCTGGACTTTGACCCCAAGTCCTCTGACTCCAGATCCAGATCCAAAGGGTTTTGTATCTTGTACTCGCTCTCACTCGCTCTCACTCGCTCTCACTTGCACTCGCACTCGCACTCACACTGGACCTGCTTCCCTTTAGATGGGGCTGAATAAAAGGATATACTCAGATGTCTCTTTTGGCTCCCAGGACTGGAGATCGAGGGGCCCGGAGGTCATTCATCTGTCCCTCATTTCACAGGCCTTATGCCCCTTTGGCCCTTCCCCAAATTGAATTCTCGATCCTGGCTGTGGGAATAAGGAATCCCTAACTAGTGTACTGTGAGGATGACTTCTGCACTGGGAAGCTTCAGAGGCAGAGGCGTGGGCAATGATGAGAAAGGTGCCGGGAGTGCTGCGCTGTAAGGAGATGTTACAAACCATTAATTTTATGAAACTAGAAAAGAAACCTCAACCGGGTGGCTAAAAAAAGGAAAAAAAATGGCCTGCCTGGAAACAGTGTAAGTGTGTTATCTTCCGAGGCTTAGCGGATTCATTTGACCGCATCCTGGCCCCGTCCTTATTGTGTTGAGTTGGAAGCTCCCTGCACCTGGCTGGGTCCTGTATTTCCCTTGGAAATTTCCTAAGGCAATGATTTTGGAGGCCCAGGGAAGCCAGGCGTGGGCTGAGCTTCCACGTGGCAATGGCTGGTCAAATCAGAGGAGTTCTAGGGTCCTTTCATTCAGTCACACCATGGCCGGAATGTAGGAAACCGGACTGGGAGGCTCCATGGTGGGCGGGGTGACGCAAAGGCTTATTTTTATCGATATCTCTCCTGTTTTGACATTGCTCTCGTTTCTGAATATCTCCCTCCCCCCCCCCCCCCCCCCCCCCTCAGCCCTCGCTTGTCACCAAGATTAAACAACGAAAAGAAAAAAACTCCCTTCGCCAAAATCAACTCATCCCCTGAGTCTGATAATGTGCGCACTGTTCCTCATCCCTAGCCCCTCACTGTTGTAGAGAGGAGGGTGGAGCATTCTGTCATCTCTTCTACAGGCCCAGGCTTGGTCATTGCGACCACAGGGTTGAGTTTGTTTCATTCTGCTGTTTTCAAAAAACGTTCATCTCTTTAGAAGTCTTGTCCTGCTTTTGCTTTTGGAAAGATTATTTCATTTCTACAAGGCTCATTTTAGGAGAGACAGTAGCCCAGGTGATGTTGCATGGGGGTACACTCGAATCACTTATTAAGCACCTGCTGTTTACAGGACACTCTGCTAGGCGCTGAGGTGAGAAAGACCAAAAGCCCTGCCCTTGTCCTCGGGAATCTTCGTTCTGCTGGTGGGGCCACAGAGGAGCCAATGGCTGAGGAGGGAGTCGAAGGAGAGAGCGCTTCCTGGTGTCCGCCACCTTGACGAAGAAGGTCAGGGGAGACTTGAGGTGTGGGGGCATCCCCGGGAGCCTCATTGGAAGATGGTGATGCTGAGGGCACAGTTGCGGACGGGAGGGTTTTCAGTCTTTCCAGTTGGCAGGAGACGGTATGTTCAGGTCAGGAAATGGCTGGTAGTTTGGTTTGGCTGGAAGGTCAAGGGTGTGAAGGAGAAATAAGTCTAGGAAGAGTCAGTGTCTTTCATTTAGAGTCCTCAGGCTGAGGCCAGAGATGGGGTGGGGGAGGGGGACACCGAAGGGCTTTAAGAGAGGCAGTGACTGGACCCGACCGTGCCTTAGGAAGATTATCTGGCAGCTACGGCAGCATAGATGAGAAAAGGGAGGCATTGGTGGGAGAGATGCTCCTTAGGAGGAGGCTCTTACAGCTGTCCAGGCCAGAGGCCATGAGGGCTTCCATGAAAGGTGTGGCAGAGGGAGTGAAGAGGAGAGGAAGGATGTAGAGATGGCGGCCAAGCAGAGCTGCCGTCAAAGTCAGAAAACTGACCACCCCATGGGCAGGTGGGGAGGAGGGGAGAGGTTAGCCTGTGGCCTGGAGGAAGGCACTTGAGCAGCTGGTGTCTCAGTCTCTTATCTCTAACAGGAGAAGTGGAGCTTGGTGCCTTCTCCACGTCGGGGGTTAATGCCTGGGAACACACGACTGTCCTTTACTGTGTGAGGGTGGAGATTGGGGTGCCCTCGGGAGAAAGAAGAACATTTCCAAGAGGGGCAGGCTTAGTGAGGGAGAGGACTGATCCTATATCATAGGGGTTGGGGGAGTAGAAGGTGGGCATTGACCAGCTTTATTACAGGGGACCAGCCACTTATTTGTAGTTTTCAGCTGATCCAAGTAGGGAATGGGAGAGTTGACGGTCATGATGTTTTGTTGTTAAAGCCACAGTTCTGAGCAGCACGTGGCTGGGATAGCTGTTTGACCCTTCTGTTGCTTTCCGTCAAACTCCAAGAGAAGGGTTGACAGCAGATCTAGAAAGGTGCATAGTAGTGGTGACCAGGATGGCTGTGGATTGATGACAGCCTTTAGATCTGGACAGGATGCATCCATTTTGGTCCAGTATCGAATCATCACCATCATAATTCCAGTGGGAGGCTGGGACCAAGGCTAGGATACTTGCTTCATTGGTGGTGATGGTATCAATGACTCCCGTTTTCCCAAGACTGGTGGCTTCCACTGCCTGACGCCTTGATGGTGACTGAGGACGTGTGATGCTTTCTCCTCAGATTACACTAGGGTTCTTGGTCTCTCTTGGAGATACGCTTATTTCCATATTTAGCTTTTGAAAAAAAGCAAAATCCTTGGAGGTTTTCAGAAGGTTTTGACTTTTACTCATAGGCTTTAATTTTAGTTATTTTAATGCTATCCCGAATACCATTTTGGAGGCTTTCTGGTGATCAAAAGTTCTTTTGGTTTTGGGGTCTTTCCTTAATTGGTTTTGCAGAAGCAATTTGGCTGAGAGAATATTTTTAATGTTGCAAAATCATAGATTTAGAGATAGAAGAGACTTTAGAAATCGACTGAGGAATTTCTTAACTTTGTTGGTGTCACAGACCCTTTGGCAATCTGGTGCAGCTGATGGACACCCTCAGAATCATGCTTGTTGCTTGCCTTCATGAGTGAAGGAAATGGTATCCTTCAGCTAGAGTTGAGTAAGAAAAGAAATGGCATTTTTTCCCATGCAAATTCACAGACACCTAAAATCCATCACAGTCTTTTGGGGGAACATGGACCCCAGGTTAAGAACCCCAGCCCTAGTACAACCACTTCATTTACGAGGAAATCAAAGCCAATGGGGTCATGACTTTCCCAAGGAAGCAGCAGAGAAAGCAAGAATTAGGACTACGTCCTTCCACTCCAATGTGCTGTCTTTCTCTGGCGTCACCCTGGAGAGAGGAAGTGATCATGAGAGATGCTTGCCCTTACAAAAAGGGTTTGGTGGTTAGCAGATCTGAGAGGGATCCTTTGAAGTCTCCTCCCTGGGTCCTGCAGCAGTGCAGCATAAACTAGAGGTGCGGTAATCCGATCTCGATTTTGTCTCGTCACCAGCTCCCCTTCTCTGTCGCAGGATACCCTTCTATCATAAGCGGTGGCAGTCTGCCAACTGTTTTATTGACAAATAGCATTTGGATGTCAAATATCTGCAGTGCCCATGTTGGTTCTGAATGTCATCCCAAAAAGGAGGAGAAAAGGATTTGTTGTTTCTTCTTTGGGATGATATCTTTCATCTGTTTGACTTGCCATCTCTCTCTCTCTCTGTCTCTGTCTCTGTCTCTCTCTGTGTGTGACCAGGAGCATATGCAGAAGTGTCCAGTACCAAGAGCCTGGAAAGGTGGGTCTGGGCCAGTTAGAAAAGGGCTTTGAACGTCAACAGATGACTTCTATCTGACCCTGGAGGGAGAGGGAGCTGCTGGGGGTTAAGGAGCAGGGGGTGACCGGCAGGAGGCCAGCTTGACTGGAAGGTGGGATGTGTGAATGGGAATCATGCGCAGTAAGCCGGGTGAGGTAGACCGCAGCTAGACTGTGAAAGAAAAAAGAAATTTGTGTTTCATCCAGAGGCGGAAGGAAGATGCTGGAGTTTATTGAACGGCACAGGCATACGCTCAGACTCGTGCTTTCAAGGACACCAATTAGGAGGAAGCTAGATAGAGCGTTAGACGTGGAATCAGGAGGACCTGAGTTCAAATCCAGCCTCAAACGCTTACTAGCTGTGTGACCCTGGGAAAGTCACCCAACCTCAGTTTCCTCATCTGTAAAACAGCGATCACAATAGCACCGACCTCAGAGGATTGTTCTGGAGATCAAATGAGATATTTGTGGAAGTGCTTTGTAAATCTTATGATCTGTATAAATGCTAGCTATTAATGATAACTAAGCAGGTTTCCATAGTATAGCAGTTATCATGGTCGCCTCACATTGAACCTCTGTTTGATCTTGGGTGGACAGAGCACCAAGTCTGAAGTCGGAAAAACTCCTCTTTATGAGTTCAAATCTGGCTTCAGACGCTTCCTAGCCGTGTGACCCTAAACAAACATAACCCTGTTTGCCTCAATTTTCCTCATCTATAAAATGAGCTGGAGAAGGAAATGGCAAATCACTCCAGTATCTTTGCCAAGAAAACCCCAAATGGGGTCACAGAGAGTTGGATACAACTGAAACTACTGAACCACCAACTAATACTAGGTATTTAAACAATCCTGAAGGAGGTGGTGAGAGCCAGAACTAGAGTGCTGGCCCATGTGAGCATATAGAAGGGTCAAATGTTAGATATGGCATAGAGGCAGAATCAACAAGGCTTGGCACCTGGCTGGATGTATAGGGTGAGGGAGAGGACAGCAAGGAGGCTGTCTGAGGCTGCGAAGCTGCCCCCTGGGAGGGCGACGGCTTCCTTGACAGAAGGTGGAATGAGGGCAGTGTCTGGGGGGAATGATTGTAAGCTGGGCTGTGGACCTGTGGAGTTTGACTTGCCTTCCAGTAACAGATGCCCTTGTGTGTTTTTCAGAGTCTCTATAGTTAACATGAGAATGCCCTCCTCGGCGTGTGGTGGGTCATTATTTTTCAGAAATCCTACCTGTTGTTTGCACACCCTGGGGTTCAGCCATGCTGGTTATAGGGACACATAGAAGCGTAGATCTGGAGGAGTAAGGGACCCCCTTTTAGTGCAACCCCCTTGTTGTCCAGGGTGGGAAGACTGGATGAAGGGAGGAAATAATCATTTATATAACACCTACTATGTGCCAGGTACCATTCTAAGTGGTAAAATATTTTAAATTAAATATCTAATTTGAGGCTTAGATCAGCCCTATGAGGTAAGTACTATTTTTATCCCCATTTTATAGTTAAGAAAACTGAGGCAAATGGAGGTTAAGTGTCTGGCCAGGATCACACAGCTAATAAGTGTCTGAGGCTAGATTTGAACTCGGGTCGTTCTAACTCCAGGCACAACATCTAACCACTGCACCAGCTGACCGGGTAAGGTCCCTTTCCCAAAGTCACGCCAGTGTCAGAGGTGGAATTTGAACCCAGATTGTCTGCTTCTAGAACCAGGATCTTTTCCTCTCCCACGCTGCCTCCTTCTGGTGGTTCTTGCTACCTCCCTGCTCTGGTTCCATCTGAACTATTTCTCATCCAAAGGAGGCTCCCTGGAACAGTCCAGGGAAGGGGGGGAGGATCTTGCAGAATCTTGTTTAATTATCAAGATGCATTTGTGCACTCCCTGCAGAAAGTTCTGGCTGAGGTGAAAACGAGGGTTGGGCGGAAGGATGAGAAACAAAGGCAGGTGTTGGAGAGATTGAATTTTCAGCATCTAAACGCGTTCACACCAAGGCTTGAAATGTTTGCAGCTCCAGCCACCTCTGCAGGCTTGTCAAAGGCAGCAGAGCCCAGGGGAATGACTCTTATTTCTCACACCACACATGAAGCTGTTCTAATCTGGGCTTTAGCTTTGGAAAAACCACTTACTTGTGTTTGCAAAATGGGAAAACCATAGTCTTGGGCTGTTTGAAGGCTTTTTCAGGAGCAGGGAGAGAAAAAAACAAACCCCCCTGGAAGAAGAGAATTTTTTTTTTTGCCTGTGATTGTGTGCTTATAAAAGTTCCATTTTACCCAGCAGATGATGACGCCCACTAATGCTGCACTTACATTTTGTGAATGCGTTTCTTGTCCTTTTCACACAGAACAGACTCTGCTCATGGCAATGAGTTAGGAAAAAACATCTTGGGCAGCGTGCTGGGTGCAGGGAAGGAGCTGGGCCCCGGACTGCAGCAGCTCCCCTTTCCACAGCACCATCTGGAGCCTCCTCGTTACCAGAGTGGATGCCCAGAGGCAGGGAGGGAGTCGGGGCCCCCTCAGTTCCATCCTCCATCCTGGCAGGCCCATCGATAGGGCTGTACAGGGACTCTGTTTCAGGGAGACCACTTCATACAGTTTATGTTCTGTGGGCACATAGCTGTTAATTTTAATACAGTTGATCTCACTCCAGAGAACATCTGGCTGAGTTATAAATTTGACTGTCTTAGGAATTATTTTCTACTTGTGCTTCTCTGTGGTCTGGTTTTTCCCCTTCTCATTTTTTAAGGCCAATGCTTTCCTGGAAGAATGTTTTCCAGATGCAAATAAATAAATGTTTGCGCGTCTGTTCATCATTCAAATAAAGATCAAACAGAAGAACCCAAATGTGACCTTGGCCCTGTGATACTTGATCTGGTAAGACTCCCTTGAAGGACTTGGGATTGTGTCTTTGTGAGCACTCCTAGGCCTCCCCCAACACAATTTATAATCCCTCTATAATTTATAGGATCCCACATTCAGGATTTAGGACATGGTCTTCAAAAGCTTCTTTCCCCTCGCTCCCTCCACCCCCCATAGCTGGACTGTATCCTTGACTCCTGGAATCCCTACTTTCCATCAAAGCCCCCTCTGGGGAGGATCAAAGGAGTATGGATTTGGAGCTTGCAGGGAAATCAGAGACCATTTAGCCCAGCCCCTTCATTTTACAGGTGAGGAAACTGAGGCCCAGAGAGTTAAAGCAATTTGTCCAAGATTATCTGAGTGATGTAAGGGCAAGGATTCAAACTCGGATCCTGTGCCTCTGGCAGCTAGGTGGTGCAGTGGATGGCGCACTAGCCCTGGAGACAGGAGAACCCGAGTTCAAATCTGGCCTCAGACACTTGACATTAGCAGTGTGACCCTAGGCAAGTCACTTAACCCCAATTGCCTCACCAAAAACAAAACAAAACAAAACATATATCCGATGCTGTGCCTCCAAATTCAGAGCCCTTTCCCTGTATCACGCTCTTTTCCTGATCTGTCTCCCCCGAACCCCCCACTTCCTTCCTAGTGTTCTCTCCTTGAAATCACTTTGTTCACACCTTATGTTACTCACTTGGGCACGGGTTGTTTTTTCCTCAGTAGACTGTCATCTGCTTGAAGTCAGGGAATGTTTCACTTTTTTCTTAGTATTCTCATCACCCAGAACATCATCTGGTATATAGAAGGTACTTAATAAATGCTTGTTGAATTTTACTGAAAGTCTGCTCTTGCTGAAAAATTCCTCCCCCGTGGCCAAGCTGGTGACACGTCTCCCTTCCCTTCGCCAGTCAGCTTCTTGGACTACCGATGCCCACCTGGCTCATACCAGACCAGCCAGCTGACTCCAGGCCCAGCTGCCCCGAAATGGGGACCCTCTTGGGGAAGGGTCCTTCCTCATCTGGTTAATTGAGTTAGGTTTCCTTATTGACCTGGGCTTTTAGTCTGTCCAGGTGTTGCTTTGATCCTAACCCTGAAGAACAGAAACTTCTTGGGAGCAGGGATTCTTTCATTCTTTGTCATTATGAATCCCCTCCTTCACCCCCGGTGCCTCGTAGGGAGCATGGAACACAGTAGGTTTTCAAGAAATACCTGCAGATTGCGCTCCCTCCTCTGCTGAGGCTGTTTGAGCGTTTACTCTGTATGTATTTATTTGTGTACCCGTGGTTTCCTTAAGTCCTGTTAGATTGTAACCTTCCTGAGAGAGGGGGTGGTTTTGTTTTTTTGTACATATGTGCATCTTGATTGCCTCAGTCCACCAACCAGCATTTAGTAAGCGCTAAGCACTTGGTGGTGCCACGCCCGTAAAGACTTAGGAAATGTTTGTTGTTCGCCTGCCCCGATGAAAGGTCCCCGCTCCCACCCCCTTGTGCTTGAGCAGTGATGGGGAGCATTTGTCCTATGAGCCTGTAACTAAGGATGGGGAGCACAGAAGAAATCTTCCCCTGTTGACGTGATGCTGCCACACAGCCTGTGAGCTGAGCTTAGAGGGGATGGTTTCATTTTTGGAGAAATCACTGGTTTTTTCGATTTCTCAGATGTGTGCCGTAAAAGCAGTTTATTTCCTCCGTAAAACAATAAATGTGAGCCTGTTTTGGAGTCTGCAGAAAACCCAACAATATTTATTCCTGAATGTCCTCTGCTTCAGTGGGAAGAAACACCATCAGAAATGATGTAAGAGCTCGAAATTCCCAGGTGTGTTGAGGCTTTGGGCTGAGCCCGGCTCCCATCTTGGTAGTTCCCGGGCTCAGGAGGGCACAAGGTGATGCCCCTTTCTCCACTCTCTCTGGCTTTCCCCATCCGGCTGCTTCCAGGAAATGGACATATCTGCGTGGAAGTCAGCAGCTCTCCTATGGGTCTCCTTGTTTCCACTCACACCCCCTGGTGCAAACCCTCATTGCCTCCTGCCTGGACTATTGCAGTAGTCGCTGGTGGATGTCCTTGCCCTTTTTCTCCCAACTCAACTCCATATTCCTCCGAGTTGTCCAAGTGAGTGCGGGTCTGACCACATCACGCCCCTACTCAAGAAACTCCACTGATTTCTTATTACCTGACTCCTAATAATCCTGCTTCAGGCACCAGCTGTGTGACCTTGGACTAGTCAGTCTCTCTGTGCCTCAGTTTCCTCATCTGTAAACTGATGATAATAACAGCACATGATCCCAGGGTTGCTGTGAAGATCCAATGAGATCATCGTATTTCCAAAGAACTTTGCAAACTTTTAAGTGCTGTATAAATTAGATGGCTATTCTTCTTCTTACTGTAGCTAATGGAATACCGTACCAAAGTCCTTTAAAAGGCTTGTAAAGCCCTCCACAGCCCTGCCCCTTCCACTTTTCCAGCTTCTTGCCTTCTTCTCACTGCATCTTGGAAATAGTCATTTGTGTGTTATCTCCCTTCCCTGAACCCCTCCTCTGACCGCTGTGAATTCCTTGAGGCAGGCACTGGGTTTTTTTTCTTTTCCTTTTGTTGTGTCCTTAGCACTTAGTGCAGCACCTGGCACATAGTAGGCCCTTAATAGATGCTTGTTGGCTGATTGACTGGACTAGCCTTTAGCATACCATGGAAGACCTGGGAAGTTCTTTGTCACAATCCCTCTCCATATCTCATCCATATCAGTGCCTGGCACATAGTAGGTGCTTATCCAACGTTTATTGAATTGCACTAAAGAAGAAAAAACTGAAATCAGCGCTGGCCAAAGCTCCCCACCAGCAGGATCGGGCCAGCGAGCTGTTGCTGCCCTTCCAGCCAGGGCAAGAAAGGGAGACCTCATCCCCGCCCCCCAGTCATTTAGTCCAACCTCCTCATTTTACAGTGAGAAGAATGCCTGCCAGGAGGAAGCCAGGCCCAAATAAAGCTATGTGTTTTCTGGGAGAAGTTGTAAATGGGAGGTGGTCATTGGGATGATTCTAAGTTGCTTTTTGGGGGTGGCTAGGTGGGCATTGGACCAGTGATTTTATTAAGATAGAGAACTCTTTCCGGGTGAGGAAACTCCCTCCACTAATGCAGGTTGGCATCTGATATGCAACTTACAGCTTTGGAGAGTTGCTTGTACTTAGTATGTCCCAGAAGTGTTAGTTTGGTTTTAAGCTATTAAAGCTTAGTAGCTTTTTAGTGCCATGTTTCTCTTTAAGGTGCCCAAGATGCTTTGCCTCTTCTTTGGCTTCAACAACCCTCTATGGTAGGTGCTGTAGGTAGTATTACTCTTCCACGACATAGGAGAAAACTGAGGCTCCCAGAGTTTAAGGGACTTGCCTCCTCTGGTCCCACAGTTGGTGAATGGAGGGGTGGCATTTCATGCCCTGTGTCCAATCCTCCAGGTGGCCTCTTTAATGAGGCTTCTCACTTGATGCAAAGGACCCAAGGAAGGAAACTTCATGAAGGAGGGCCCCCTGAATTTCTATTCCTTTTATTAGCCTACACCTCTTACCTGTTCAAGGCAGACTGTATATGGGTGAAGGCTTAGGGGTGAGCTGGGACAAGCCAATGATTTCCTAACTGTGACTTTTTAGTGACAACTAATTAACGTCCTCATTCACCTTGGGATCTGTCTCTTACATCATGATGAGGCAGACCCACTGAATGCCAGGACTGGGGATCCCGCAGCCAGCTGTTTCCATCTCTGCCCCAGGGGCCGTGTCATGCGTCTGATCCCTCAAGGTTGGGGCCCCTTCATAAGCTGTTGGTGGTTCCATGGCATTCTGATGGCCTGTCTCTTGTCCGTCATCACCAATACACGATCGTCATCATGGTCTCAACTTCAGAAGGATTCTGAGAACTCCCCAGACTGTGCAGTCTCAGAGGTAATCGTGGATTGTCCACATTGCACAGGTTAGAAATAACCAAGACAAATGTTCCTACGGACACGTGCTGCCCACGTTGTACACAGCAGATGTCTTTTTAGCTCACTTAGCGGCTCTTGGACTTCCATGGCAAATTTCAAAATTAATCTTTTAACAACCAGAATAATTTTTATGTAGTACATAAAAAAAAGCCAAGTCCTGATTTAAAGCTTGCTACTTATTTTTATTTAGATCATCATTGGCAGACAAATAGGGTAGCGATTTGATATTGCCTTTGACTCCTCCCATGGCTGGCAGGTGCCAAAGCTTGCCCTGGCCATTTGGCCAGCGTCTCTGCTCTCCCCCACACTCTTCTCCCTCACATAGCTGCCACCTTAGCTCAGCCCCTCATTGCCTCTCTCTAGAGCATTATAGCAGTCTCGTAACTGGTCTTTCTGCCTCAAGCCTCTCACTACCTCACCCATCTGTTCAACACCCACCAGTCAGTTTCCTTAGGTACAGATCTAACCCTGCTAAGGTGACTCCAGTCATTTCTTATTGCCTTAAGGATAAAATAGAAATTCTGCCTAGCTTTTAAAGCCATCTTCACCTGGCCCCGGCCTAACTTTCCCAACTCATTGGTTGTCACTCTTCCTCTTGCATTCTGTGGTCCAGCCAAACTGTCCTATTCTCTGGTCCTTATACATAACACCTCATCTCCCATCTCCAAGCCTTTGTCCTTGTGGTCCTCTATTCTCCTTACCTCCACCTCATAGAGGCCCTCTTTTCCTTGAAGATCCATCCTCGGGATGAAACCTTCCCTGATCCCTCTAACTGGTAGTGCCTTCTCTCCCAAACTACCTGGTGTTGGACTAATTTGTGTTATATACCTTGTATTTGTGCCACATATACACGTATGTACTCGTGTCCCCATCACAGCATAAACACCTAGCAAGGAGATGGGATTTATTGTATTTGTATCTGAGGTGCCTAGAAAGTCCCTGGTGCTTTATAAAGGTTTGTGGGTCGATTGGTTACTCTATTGGTTCAAACAAAAGTATTCAGGCTATTCTGTGACCCCTCCCCCCCATCTGACTTGCATAAGACACGTATAGCTTTTTATTTTTTGAGTTTCTGCCTTTGTGTATGTGTGTGCGCCCATGCGCGCCTTCTCCACCCAACGCTGTGCTCCTCCTTGTCCCCTCTAGGACTGACTTCCTTGCTCATTCTTCTCTCTCTCACGGTCAGCCTGGCTCCTTCATGCTCGGATGTTCTATCTTCTAAAGCAAAGGAATCCTCCCACCGACCAGGACAGCTCCCACGTTCCCCTCCCGTTTCGAGGCTCCTTTCACTGAGCAACTGCTTGGAAGACCAGCCACTCCCAACTTGTGGTTTGAGTCTCTCGACGTTGGCTTCTTCCTCGACCTGAATGGTGCAGAGCATTTGTGAGGAAGGGGTTCGACGTTGTTCTTGTGATGGGGACCCTGAATATTACACGGGTCGGAACCTTTTAGAGATGCCGACGGTGTCATGAAGGGCCCGGGTTATTTTTGGTGAGTGGGGACAAAGAGTGGGTCACATTTCTCTTCCTTTGTAAGGATAAGTCTCCTAAGTATAAAGCTGTGACCTTTCTTTCAGATACACTGGCAAATTTATTAGCAAAAGTTTTATCAGCAGGGAAGACATCAACACATTGTATTAAGTTTATGGCAAACAAATACCCAGGTGGAAAGTGACAAAACCAGATCATCCTAAGAAGCCCTGAGCGGATGAATCCTACGGCTTTGCGGGTGGCACTGGAGGGGTTTGTGATAACGGTTTAGCACCAGGTCGCTGCTGCCAGGAGCCCAGACTTGGTGATCAAGGCACATTAGGCCAGGGAATGGCAGAAACTGTGTATCACCTTAGGCCAGGCTGCAAAAATTTAGCACCTAATAAATTCTAGCAAGATGAGGCCTGGATGAGAGGCAGCTAGGCTAGGTGGCCCAGTAGATAGAGCACTGGGCCCGGTGTGAGGCCTTGCACATCCAGCTTCAGACCCTTCCTGGCTCTGTGACCTGGGGCAATTCACTTTGCCTCTCTGAGCCTCAGTTTCCCTATCTGTAAAATGGGGATGATAAGAATAGCATCCATTCCTCAGGGTTGTTGTGAGAATCAATTGAGGTAACACATATAAAGTGCTTTGTGAACATTAATGTTTTATATAAATGCCGTGTATTATTTAAGAAGCAAAAAACGATGAGTCTTGATGGCCAGGATTGCACGTGAGAAATTCTTTGTTTTTCACAATCTAGCAGACAACAAGTCCCTCTCCTCCTTACGTACACCTAAAATGTCCTTGAGAATTCAACAGATAAACTGTCCTGGAAACGGATGACAACCCTGGTAGAACCATGGCCTGCAATGACCCAGACGTAACACTGACCTCTAAAAATCTGAGAGCAAGTTTTGCAGTGGGTGTCGCCGTTCACAGCACTCAGTATTGCTCCAGAGAGTGAAAAGCTTTGGACGTATGATAGGTCCACCATGAACAGGTGTGGTGGAAAGTCAGCAGAGCTAGAGAAACGAGGCAATGACAACATTTTGGAAAGCCTTAAAAGCTCTGGCCCAGCCGATGATAAGCCAGAAGGCCCCAGGGGAGAAGGTGAAACACACCAGTCGCCTCTCCAGACTCTGAGCCTGAAATGCAGAGGGAGGCGTGCATCTGCGGGCACGGCCAATGGGGGATTTGTTTTGCTGGACTGTGCCTGTTTTTGATGAAGGCTCTATTTTCTAAATTAATTTTGTTTGTCTAATTTGCTTACTGTTCATATGGGGAGCAGTGGGAGGGACAGGTTATAAATGCGTGCAAAACTAAGTAGATTAGTTTTAAAAATAGAGACCTAGCAGAAGAAATCAAAGCCAAGTGGGGACAGGAAAAGGACTTGTCAGCCTCATGGCCCTATCTACTATGGGGGTCAAGTCAACGGACATTTGTGAAATGACTCCAGCCCCTCAAGCACTGTGTTAAGGTGCCCTAAAGACCCTTTCAGGGAGCCTGCAAAAGAGGCTTACATCTTGATACTTTTACTTACAAGAAAGAGCTACTTTTATCCACCTGTATAATAAAAAGGAGCAGGGCAAAGTTGCAACTTTTCCCAGGACGGTTTTGATTTGAACTCCGCTAAAAAAGAGGAGAACTCGATGAATAATAACAACAACAGTGATAATAGCTCACATTTTTCATTATCTCATTTCCACCCGACTCCTAGTACATGGAAAGACCTGAATAGATGTTTGTTGAATGAACGAACAAGCTTTATGACCACCTGTGAGGTAAGCGCCATTGTCATCCTTCTCCCCGTTTTACAGGTGAAGAAACTGAGCCTCAGAGAGATTCATCCATCTGTTAGTCGGGGAACCCATCGACAAGACTGAAGTGGCTTGCCTATGGGCACCGTGGTGCCAAGTGCCAGGGTCCCCCAGGCTGTTTCTCACTCCGCCGACTTTGTCTCCTGACTCCTTGACTTTTCACAGTCATGCCTCCTTTCTGAGGCCCTTCCTGACCGCCACCATCCTGCTGGCGCCATACGAAGCAGATGTTGTATTTACTTGGAAAGCATATATGCCTGTTGTCTCCCCACTGGAGAAGGCTGAGACTGGCCTCGTCACTTCACCCATAGCACAGGCGCTGGCTCACAGTCGGTGCTGAATGTATGCTTAGGAATCCAATTGAGTTGGCACAGTTAAGTGGGGAAGGAAATGTTCAGATCTCCTTCTCCTTTCCTGAAGCCCCAAGGGAGCGACTTCCAGGGAGCTCTTTGCACGTGCTGGACGAAGGCTAATCATTTATGCCTATCTCTCTATTTCTGGAGCTAAGTTCATTCACAGGAGCCAAATGACATTTTTTGTGGTGGTTACTTCAATGATGAATAAAAGAGTCTTTGCCTCAAAGTCAGGAGTGGGCCCTGATTTAATTATTCCACTCATCAGAGTGCAGAGGACAAATCAGCAGCTGCACCATCGCTCTTGGATTAGAGTGGTCCCACCTCTCTCTGTCTGCAAATTGAAACTAGACCAGGCGTCCAATTCTGGTGAATGCAATTCCCCCTTCACCTATCAGTAATGGCTGAGACTTTGGAGGCTCTGGTGGTGTTGCTGTGAATTACTCTGGCCTGGACAGGAGGGGTGATCCTTAAGGAATGGGTGATGAAAGGAGAAAGTTAAAATAGTGACATTTGAGGAAGTTGTACCCATGCCTGCAATAGATCTTCTTTGATGCCGAAGGCGGCTTCCGTTCTCTGGGGCTGCTGCTGAAATCCATCATGCTGATTTTTCATTTTCGCTGTCACTCCCTTTGAGCAAACCAAGCTGATGGGTTTTTACGTGGATAATTATGGCAGGGATGGGGAAGTTGAATATTTTTAAAACACATTGACTGTCTTACTGTGATAAGCAGATATAATTTTACAGTCAAAAAATAGGAATTTATTGAATCTTCATGTCATGTTCAAGTACAGTTTTGCAAAATATATCGTGTATCTGTTTATGTTCTTGAATGCCCTCTAAGACTCGTGTGCTGATTAAAAACCAATATAGGAAATCAACTTGCTGCTTTTCCTAGTGAAGAATTGTGACATAGACCATTCTCTAGTGAGTGTAATTTTAAACGACAACTTTTATTTGTGATTGAATTTTTGCAGTATGTAAGTACCTTTTTAGAAAAGTACATTTGTAAGATTGGCCTGGGTCAAGTTGTGGCTGTTTTTAATATATGCAGCTAGGTCCCAATTAACATGAATAAGGAATTCCCCTCGAGTGGCCACAGGGATTCAGATTTGCCCTGTCTGAAGTTATAATTCTGTAACATATGATAATTGGTTCAAACCTAGTAGAGACATGAAGTACGGACTTGAATGTGCCCAGTTCAGAGGAGGCATCATTTTACTACTCAAGACCTAGCTGAATATGGATTCAAACTGTGGATCCAAAGAGTCTTCTTGGGGAACATTCTGAGAAATCGTGTTAGGTTTTCTTCTTAGCAACGTTTGGAGCCTCTGGTGCTATTTTAAAGACTATGAATGATATGAAGAGCTATAGAAGCCCATAGTATCATAGATTTAGATATGGAAACAACCACAGGGATCACCCCTACCAGACTTTCATCTTGTAGCTGAAGAAGCTGAAGACATCTTAAACTATGTCCAAAGTGGAGCTTAGTATCTTTCTCCCCGAACCCTTCCCTCCTACCTTCCCCATTACTGTGGAAGGCACCCTCATCTGCCCAGCGCCTTAGCTCCCAACCCAGGAGCCCTCCTGGGCTCCTCCCTCTCTCTCACCCCCAGATCCAAGATGGCGTCAAGGCCTGTGATTTCTACCTTGTTAATATCCTTTCTCTGTTCTGATGCTGCCACCACTATAGTGCAGGCCTTCATCACCTCATGGCTGGACTGTTGCAGTAGGTGCTGGGGGGAGCTCTGCCTGCCTCTGGCCTTCACCCCCCAATCCATCCTCCATTCAGCCTCTAAAGTGATTTTCCTAAAGTGAAGCTCTGACCCCCCTCCCCCTTCCCTAACTCAGCAAACTCCAATGGCACCCCGTTACCTCCAGGATCAAATATAAAATACTCTGTTTGGCATTCAAAGCCCTTTATAATTTAGCCCCCTCTGACATTTCCAGGCTTCTTACACCTCACTCCTTGCTGTGTCCTCTTCAGCCCAGCGACACCAACTTTCCTGCTGTTTCACGAACAAGACCCTCCATCTCTCGGCTCTGGGCATTTCCCTCTGGCTGCCCCCAGGCCTGGAATGCTCTCTCTCCCCATCTCTACCTACTGGCGTCCCTGGTTTCCTTTAAGTCCCAGCTAAAATCCTACCTCCTCCAGGAAGCCTTTCCTAACCTCTCAATTCTATGGTTTTCGTTTTGTCAATTACTTCCTATTTATCTTGTATTTAGCTTGTTTGCATATATTTGCCTGTTGTCTGTCCTGTTAGATTGTGAACTCCTTGAGGGCAGGGACTGCAGAAGATAATCTAAGAGGACAGACTCTGGTGGGGTACTGTGAAAGGCCTTCTGGGCTTTGAGCTGGGTCTTAAAGGAAGCCAGGACATTCAGGAGGGGGAGGGGAGGGAAGTAAGATAGCCTGGCTTTATTGTTACCTGTGTGACCTTGGGCAAGTTCCTAAGCCTTTACAGCTGAACTCAAGACCCAAGGCATCAGAAAATAAGTGGGCTGGACTAGTTCATCTTTACAGTTCCTATGAGCTCTAAAGTGTCATCCTTGGTTCAAAACTCAAGGCTTTAGTGCCCATCACTCTGTTGACTTTGTCTAGGTACTTTGTGCTACTTTGGAAGTGGACACACACTCACACACATACATGAATAAAAATATACATGTATTTGTGTATATATACATATATACCTACGCACATATACACATACACACACATATATACATATACAAGACAGGGCTCAGTGTTTTTCAAGAGAAAGAGGTGGCCTAAAGCCTGTTGCTTACACAGTTTGCATAGAACAACCCTGTTGAGACAGCCCCTAGTCACTTAAGACAGCATTATAAAATCAGGATGGTGTGCACTAACACAACCACAAGGCACAGAACTGCTCCATCTCGGCAGCTCTCCTTTATTTGCCATGCCGACGGTCTTGTGCACTCTGGGAACGGCTCCTGTTGGTGTGGCTTGGTGATTGTGTGGAATGATGTCCATGCTGGCTCTGAATGTGTAATGATATGCACAATATTATTTTTCATTTCCTCTGATCATAAGGAATGATTTGCGTGGTCATGAATGACAACATTCAGCACCATGTTTGGGGGAGAATGCGTTTGGGGGACAGGTGAAGACAATGGCGGCCTCCCAGTGGGGATATTTTGGTGAAGGACTTAGTTCAGTTCTCTCTCGTGTGTCTCCTATCTCTGCCACTGGCTAGCTGGGTGACCTTGGGCAAATCGCTTAGTAACAAAAATCCCATTGTTGGAGTCTTCATCTAATGCCTCATTTGATCATCACTGGGGTAAGGCAGAGCAGATAGAGGGCTCGCCCGGGAATCGGGAAGACCTGGGGGCAAGCTATGTCTCTGACTCAAGCTGGCTTCGGGACCCTCTGAAGGGTGCAGATCCTTTCAGGGCCCTCCTCCAAGACTGTCAGTTGCAGAGATGGGGATGTGGATTTCCCCCATGTGGGAATTCCCTCTACCCATGATATCACTGTCATGTAGGATGACAGTACCTGTGCAGTGCCTCCCTCTAATGATCCTATGAAAGTAGATGTTCTTATTATCCCCATTTTACGGATGAGGGAACTGAGGCTTAGAGAGCTTCAGTGATCTGCCCAGGATCACATCGCTAGTAAGTGTCTGAAGTAGGATTTGAACAGGGATCCTGACTCCAAGCCCAATCACCTGGCTGATTATGGGCTTTCCTCCTCTCTAAAGTGAGGGGGTCGGGTTGGACCAGATGGCCCCTTCCAGCTCTAGATGCAGGATCCTGTCATCAGGTGCTGTTTCCCTTCCTGAAACGAGTCCACAAAGAAACTGTGGCAGAAGAGACGTTCAGGGAGCCAGGTGCGACGGCCCCATCACGGGGTGCAGTCAGCAGGGTTTATCGCAAAGAGGAATGTCTCCTTCCAGTTGAATTTGCAGGGAAGCAGCTTTTGTCCCCATGATGCGGTCTCCTCAGGATGCGTTTTAGAAAGGGGCGAGGGGAGACGCGCTTCCGAGAAGGCTTCGCCATCCGAGTTGCCGGGAAGCCTTAACCTTGATGGAGCGCATGGCGAAGGTGGCTTTGCCAGACCCGAGGGGAGGATCGCGCTGGCTCGGAGCTCCGCATCCCAGGCTGTAACTGACTACCGAGTGTAGACAAGAGGAAATGAAGGAGCTCAGAGCCCCTGCCAAACAAGAATCTCGTTGCAAACAGTCATCCCTCCCTCTGAAACCTGTTCCCCTGAATTATAGGCTTTCCTCTGATGCACTGGTCCTCCCTTTCCCTTCAGATAGCAGCGTTTATGGCTCCTTTTTGCTACATCGTCAAAAATCCGGGCTGGCTGTCATTGGATATGAATTAATAATGCCTACCTGCAACACACAAAACTATTAAAGTGATAAAAAGACAATGAGCGCATTTCTACTCCCTAATAAAGAGCAGAAAACGCTCTTCTCCTCACTCCACTAGACTATTAAAGTCCTGGAAAAAATGCTCAGTCTGCCTGCCCGTGGGGTCACCTTAAGGGCCTATTGAACAAATAAGTTAATGAAACCTTGATGTGCCGAAAAACAAGCCTGGAAAGAGTTCTAATTAATTTCCAAACAATATTGAAATGATGATTTGGTGTGTCACTCCTGCTTTAAATATTCCTCGCCTCATAAATCCCTGGAGACGGCAAACACTGTTGGTGGCTGTTGACTTTCAAAGGGTTAGAAAAATGGTTTCTTTGTTGTAGTCGGGACTTGGGGTGCAGGAAGGAATCCTCTGGGTGGTTAAAGGCCAAGGGAGGCTGTTGGTGTTTCTGTCGACTTTGCAGGCAGATAATGCCTTATTTCTACCTAGTAGGAGGTTAATGCCTACTGAGGGCAGGGGATGGACCTTCGCAAAACTCTAGGTCAGGGGTGGGGAGTCTGCGGCCTCAAAACTGGGTTCAGTCAAAGGGCTGCACTTGAGGACCTAGAGGGCCACCTGTGGCCTGGATGCTGTAGGTGTCCCTGGTGTCCCCCTGCCCTGCTCTAGGTGAAGGAGAATAAGATTAGTTCCAGGACTCTTCCTATCTGAACTCCATTGAACAACAGGAGCATTTTTTGATGATGATGATGAAAATGTTTGGAGCATTTTCAGGTTCACATGTATATACTTTATGCCATTTGATTCTCACAACAACCCTATGAAGTAAGGTAATAAATATCTGTATTTTACAGATGAGGAAACTGAGGCAGAGAGAGGTGCAGTGACTTGCTTATTGTCACACAGCTGAGTGTCTGAGGAAGGAGCCAGGCCAGGGAATATTTCATAAACATCTTTGTGTTCCTGGCACATAGTGCCGTGCTTGAGCAGCCCGCTAGATGCGTCGTGGTTGGTTGAGTGACTCCACTTGACTCCAGGTCCAGTGCTAGTGTTGAGAGCTGAGAGTTTGAAGTCAGAAGGCGTGTTTCCTTATCCATAAAATGGGGGAGGAGCCTAGCTCAGCTCTAAGGTCCTTACCACCTCCAGCTCTCGGGAAGACACTCTGTGGGAATGCAGACCGCTGGTGATCTAGAGTCCATCTGACAGGGTTTAGAGGTTTTGGCTCTTTTAGCATCGACTTTCTGCACCTTGTGCCAAGTACAAATTCACACGAGTCAGGAAGGATGAGAAGTGAAAGAACATGTCTGCTCCCATGTTGGTGTAACTGTCCTTAGCTTTTGTAGCTTAATTTGTCTTATGGAACTTGGCCCCTTCATTTGAGAGTTATCTCCAGGGGCAGCTATGTGGCACAGTGGATAGAGCACCGGTCCTGAAGTCAGGAGGACCAGAGTTCAAATCCGGCCTCAGACCAGACACTTGACACTTACTAGCTGTGTGACCCTAGGCAAGTCACTTAAACCCAATCGCCTTAAAAAAATAGAGAGTTATCTCCATTGAATTGAGAGAAGAGTCCATAGGGCATTTGTGGAAGTCCTCATCCTTCCTATACCAGACAGGAACCAGTGGCAGTGAGGACAGAGTCTGACATCTCAGGCAGGGCTCAGGTTCAGCTGTGAGTCCCCTGATCAGCCCACCCTCTCTCAGTTTCTCCTTCCCTCCCTTCCTCCTTACCTACTTCCATCCATCCATCCATCCATCCATCCATCTATCTATCTATCCATCCATTCCTCCTTCCCTCTATCCATCCATCCCTCTCCCTGCCTCTAATCATCCTTCCCTCCCTCCTTTCCTGCATCTTTCCCTCCCTCCATCCCTCCCTCCCTCTTTACCTGCATCCATCCATCTATCCATTCCTCCATCCCTCCTTCTCTCCATCCATGCATCCCTCCCTCCTTCCATCCATCCATCCCTCCTTCCTTCCCTTCCCAAAGAGTGATTGCTGATGGTAGAATTTAACAGTCCTGCATTATAAGCCAGCATATGAGAATTTGACATTGTCCATATTTTTGATATTATGATTATCAAATTTGATATTATGATTATCAAATTATCAAATCAATATTATGATATTGATCATTTGATTATGATGCATTTCCCCCCACTAACCCCGTGAAGTGTTTGGTTGTTTTAGTCATGTCTGACTCTTTATGACCCCGTTAGGGATTTTCCTGGCAAAGATCCTGGAGTGGCTTGCCATTTCCTTTTCCAGCTCGTTTTACAAATGAGGAAACTGAGGCAAACAGGGTGAAGTGGCTTGCCCAGGGTCACACAGTTAGTAACTGTTTGAGGCCAGATTTGAATTCAGGTCCTCTGGACTCCAGGGCTGGCACTCTATCCACTGTGCCACCTGCATCTGGGGCCATTTCCAGGTGTCCCGATCTGTATCTGTCCACTGGACCCAGATGACTCCAGAGGTGAAAGTGAGGCTGGTGACTTTACACAGCTTTCACTTATTTAAATCCAATTCACTTGCATGTCATGGCATCACCTTTCTGATGTCATGATCTTCTTCAAGAACAAAGGACAAACAACATCAGCTGCCCCTAGCCCTATGAAGTAGGTGGTGCTATATAGTGATGTTGAAACTGAGGCTCTGAGAGGTATGAGGTGACTTATCCCAGGTCCGAGCTGGGATCCCAGGGACTCGCACTGAGCTTTCCAGATGGTAAAGCCAGTGCTCTTGCCTCCTCATTTCCTGGCCTCCCAAGGCCTTTTTGGGAGCCCTTAAGTCAAGCATCTTACTGTAGCAGAAAGAGCACTCCCTTTGGAGGCTGAGATCCTGGGTTCTAATCTTGGCTCTGCTGTGTCTGACTTTGGAGAAGCCCCTTCACCTTGCTTGGCCTCAGTCTCCTCTGTTGTAAAATGAGGGGCTTGGACCCTCTAGCAGCTGGACCCCAGTCTACTCTGCCTCTGCCTAAGGCTGGTCCTGACTTCAGGTGGAAAGATATTTTTAGCCTGATTATCCAGATAATTGCTTTGATTCTCTCCTTTGGTTTACGTATGTAGACACCGTCACCAAGAATCTGCCTCACTAATTTATTCCAATCCACTAAATGTCATTTTCTTGAGGAAAGGCTGATTAATGGCCTGGAAATAACTTCTCTTTATGCTCTTATCATGAGTGTAAAGTAGACTTTTTGACAGTGTTTTATAAATCTGCAGAAACAGAAGCAGTGAGTCTGCGAATGGATGGAGGGCGAGTTTTCAGAGTTGGGGACATTTTGGTGCCTAAACTTTAAGTCTGTATCTCTAAAGAGATGGCCAGCCATCCCCCGGCAAGCACGGGTTCCCACTGATCTGTTTGGGAAGGATACATGGCAACTGATTTGCAAAGATCAACATGTGCTGGGACTTTGAAATAAGTTTGCCTAAAAATAATCTGGTGGAGCTGGGGTTGTTGCTAGTGATGAGAAATAATGAGCGTGCCTGACAGACAGAGACAACCTGGCTCCCTGCTCCTTGGAAGTCTGCTTGGTGGGAGCTTGTAAGCAGTCTGTCAGCCAGGGTTAAGTGCCTACTATGTGCTAGGCATCTCTGCTAGGCACTGGGGCTGCAGTCCCTGCTCCAGAGAAGCTTCCTGTCTAATGGGGGAGACACCGTGTTCACAGAAAACAGACAGTGAATAGAAGGGGTTGCAGTACAAACCAGTTTGGGAAGGAGGGGCATTCTGGCAAGATGGCAGGCCACCAGGACTTGGTGGGCGGAGCGGGATTAGAAAAACCTTCAGGTGGAAAGTGGAGCTTGGGCCCCCGAAGTGAGTAGCGGAGTGACATGGTCAGACTCGGGTTTTAGGAAAATCACTTTGGCAGCTGCCTGGAGGCTGGATTGGAGCGGGGAGAGAAGCTGTTGCATTAGTCTGTATGAGAGGTGATATGTGTCTGAACCATTATAAGGTGGTGGCTACTGGGACAGGGGGAAGGGGTTGGACCAGAGAGATGCTTGAATGCGGGCATGGTCTCCCGGCACTAGGAAGCCAGTACGTTGATTGTTGCTTCCTGTGCCAAGTCCAAATGACCAGAACGCTCTTGAGGTGACCAATCAAGGTCATTTTCCACATTCCATGGTCTTCAAAGTTGCTTTCCTTTCTGAAGAATGCACAGCCCCAGAATCTTGTTCTCAGCTGGTAGTTGTGCTGCTTTGTAAGGGTCCTTTGATGGCACAGAGTGCGTCTGATCTCCTCACCTGGATTATAATCTCCGTGTCAGAAGAGACGCGGCTCCTACTTATTTTATTATCACGAAGGAGCCCCAGGTGCCTCATGGGGAGCCATGGGCACTTAGCTGTGGGGTGCTGGGGTGGGGCATGGGGGCTCTGCCTCCTTAGGATTCAGCCTGTGCTCTATCACTTCTTACAAACAAAAGCCGGAAGTGAGAACAGAGAGAGCAAAGTTGGGCAAGGGGAGCAGCTGTTAGGAAGAACAGGGGGCAGCCAAGCCCCTGCTCCCCAAAGTCTCCTCCAGGCACAGAGGGACGGGGGCTGTGCACTGCTATGTGCCAAGCTGTGTTAGGCAAAGCTGCTTCTTCCGTGGTGGTCCTGGGAGTGTTGCAGTTCAGTGTTCGGGAGAAGGCATCAAGGTGACTTGTGAGCCTCAGTTTCTTCACCTGTAGAATGGGGATAATAGCTCTTGCCCATTGTGAGGATTGGGTGAAACATGTATTTAAGTGCTTTGCAAACTTTTAAGTGCTGTCAAAATGTCAGTGGCTGATTTTGGACTGGATCTGTGATGGCATCGGCATCTGTGGAGGGATTCCTTGGTGTGAACACTCCCTCCACTGATGCAGATAGAGACTCCGTCTGTATTTATAGACTCAGAGACCTTGCTCAGGTCATTGATGGGTAACAAGTAGGGATCACACAACCCCTGTTTGTTAGAGAATGGCGTTTAACCCAGGTCTTCCTGAGTTTGGGGCCATCTTTCTATCCACTACGCTATGGTTGTCTACACTTATTATTATTACTAATATTATTAGAGGTAACTTTGAGACCGGGGCCCAAAGGAGGGACCGGTGAGCAAGAGGTCGGAGGAGAGGAGGGATGACTGCAGAGGCAGAACCGTATTTGGGGGAACAGAGAACACAAGGGGGAGGGGTATTAAGATGAGGATGGAAAGGGAAATGGAGTCAGATTGGAGAGGCCGAGATGAGGAGGAGCTATAGAATAAGGCTGGACCAGTCATCTTTCTGTGGGAGTCTGGTGAACCCAATGGGCCCCTTCTTGGACTTTTTGAAAAAAAAAAACAATTCATAATCGAAGGAAATGATAGTTAGATGTTAAAAATTAAGATGCGTTTTCCCCAACCAAGATCACTGACCCTCTGAAATCTATCCACTGATTCCTAAGGCTCCGGGGGCTTCAGGTTAAGAACTTTCTGATTAGATGATCTCTGAGGATTTTCCTAGTTCTAAACTGATGAGATTGTACATTTGGCCTCTCTTTGGGAGGCTGTGGGCACCAGTAAAGGTTCTGAGCAGGTGAATGATAGGCTGCAAAGTAGATATTAGTAAGATTACCCTGCCAGTGGTACAGAGAATGAATGAATGGAGACAGGTGGACGTAGGGCAGGTCAGCAGATGTTGCTGGGCTTTGGGATGGCTTTTCAACTTAGTTCTTTGTGGCGCTGATGAGGTTTTAGAGAACAGTCAGCCTGGGATTCCAGGGGCCCGAGGGTTAGAGACAGCCTATTTCAGAAGCTGTGGTGGTGGTAGAGGCTTCTGGCTGGTCTTGAGGGGCTAGAGGGCACCCGGGCAGGTGTGAGGACGCCGCTGGGGGCTTGTCTGAAAGAAACTTATTTCCCTTCATCCTATCCCATCCCCCCATTTATTCAATTCTCTCTTTTGACCCTGTCCTTCTCAGAAGTGTTTGATTCTGATTACCCCCTCCCCCCACCAGCCTTCCCCCCCGTCCTCCCCCCACCCTCTTATCGCCTCCCCCCCCATTTTCCTGTAGGGTAAGATAGCTTTCCATAACCAATTGAGTGTGTGTGTTACTCTCTCCTTCAGCCAAACCCGATGAGAATAAGATTCACTCATTCCCTCACACCTTCCCCCACTTCCTCTCCATTGTAAAAGCCTTTTCTTGTCTGTTTTATGTGAGATAATTTACCCCATAATTTACCGCATTCTACCTCTTCCTTTCTCCTTCTCCCAGTATAATCTTCTCTCATCCCTTAATTTTATTCTCCAGATATCACCCATTCATCTTCAACTCACCCTGTGACCTCTATCAATCTATCTATACATATAATTTTTCCCTCCAATGACCCAACGCTGACAAAGGTCTCATGAGTTACAAATATCTTTCCATGCAGGAATGTAAACAGTTCAACCTTAATAAGTCCCTTATGATTTCTCTTTCCTGTTTACCTCTTCGTGTTACACTTGAGTCTTGTACTTGAAAGTCAAATTTTCTATTTGGCTCTGGTCTTTTCATCAGGAGTGCTTGAAAGTCCTCTATTTCACTGAATGTCCATTTTTTCCCCCTGAAGGATTATACTCAGCTTTGCTGGGTAGGTGATTCTTGGTTGTAATCTTATCTCCTTTGCCCTCTGGAATATCATATTCCATGCCCTCTGTTCCCTTAATGTAGAAGTTGTTAAATCTTGTGTTATCCTGATTGTGTTTCCACAGTACTTGAATTGTTTCTTTCTGACTACTTGCGATATTTTCTCCTTAACTTGGGAACTCTGGAATTTGGCTACAATATTCCTAGGAGTTTTCCTTTGGGGATCTGTTTCAGGAGGTGATTGGTGGATTCTTTCAATTTCTATTTTGCCCTCTGGCTCTAAAATATCAGGGCAGTTTTCCTTGATAATTTCTTGAAAGATGATGTCTAGGCTCTTTTTTTGATCATGACTTTCAGATAGTCCAATAATTTTGAAATTCTCTCTCCCGGATCTATTTTCCAGGTCAGTTGTTTTTCCAGTGAGATATTTCACCTTGCTTTCTATTTTTTCATTCTTTTGGTTTTGCTTTACAGTGTCTTGATTTCTCACAAAGTCACTAGCTTTCAATTGCTCCATTCTAATTTTTTTTTTTTTAGGCAATTGGGGTTAAGTGACTTGTCCAGGGTCACACAGCTAGTAAGTGTCAAATGTTTGGTTTGAGGCCGGATTTGAACTCAGGGCCTCCTGACTTCAGGGCTGGTGCTCTATCCACTGTGCCACCTAGCTGCCCCTCCATTCTAATTTTTAAGGAAGTATTTTCTTCAGTAATCTTTTGGACTTCCTTTTTCTTTTGACCAATTTTGCTTTTTAAGGCATTCTTCTCCTCATTGGCTTTTTGGACTTATTTTGCCATTTGGGTTAGGCTACTTTTAAGGTGTTATTTTCTTCAGTATTTTTTGGGTCTCCTTTAGCAAACTGTTGACTTGTTTTTTCATGATTTTCTTGTATCACTCTCATTTCTCTTCTGAGTTTTTCCTCTACTTCTCTTACTTGCTTCTCAAAATGCTTTTTGAGCTCTTCCTTGGCCTGGGATTAGTTCATATTTTTCTTGGACGCTTTGGATGTAGGAGCTTTGGCTTTGTTGTCTTCTTCTGGTTGTATGTTTTGATCTTCTTTGTCACCAAAGTAAGATAATATAGTCTGACTCTTTTTGCACTGCTTGCTCATGATCCTGGCCAATTACTTGAGTTATAAACTCTTTGTTCATGTAGGGGTCTGTTTCCAGTGTGGAGAATGTACTGTCCCAAGCTTCAGGGGTTTTGTGCAGCTGTTTTCAGAGATACTTCTAGGGACCTGTAAATTTTCAGTTCTTCCAAGGTGCTATGATCAAGGGCAAGGTGTTTACTCCTTTCCTGGCTTGTGCTGTGGTCTATGAGCATTCTTTTCTGCCTTGGAACTGTGAGGAGGATTTCCTCTCCACAGCCACTACAAGCTCCACCGTGCTAGTGCTCCTCCTTGCCCCAGGACTGCCACCCAGAGTTGTGACCCAGATCTAATCACGGGTAAAGAAAGAGAATCCTGCACCAGCAGAGAGATCCCTGCAATCTCCCTCTGATCAGCCACTCAATTCCCCCTCAGTCTGTGAGCCGGAAGCTCAGGAGGTAGCCGCTGACCCAGGGCCAAGCTTGGGACTGAGGCTGAGACCAGGACCTCATTTCTCTCTCACCACCACAGAAACAGACTTTTCCCACTGACCTTCTAAGTTGTCTTTGGTGTTCATGGGTTGAGAGTTCTGGAAATTGCCACAGCTGCCTGTGATTCAGTCCTCTGAGGCCTGCTCCAGGTTCGCTGTGGCCTGCGCGCCCATGCCAAACTGCAAACTGCATTCCTTTTCCCACCTGGCGCGATATACCTTTCAGGTTGTCTTGGACTGGAAATTTGTTTCACTCTGTCTTTTTGTGGGTTCTTCTGCTTTAGAATTTGTTTAAAGTCATTTTTATAGGTATTTAGAGGGGTTTGGGGGAGAGCTCAAGCAAGTCACTGCTTTTACTCTGCCATCTTGGCTCCTGCTCCCCATTTGCTGATTCTTGTGTGTAACACTATCTGCCAGCTCTGTGGCAGAGGGTCCCAGGAAGGCCCTCCTCCTGAGCGCTCCACCTTCCTTACAGATTCAGCTCCAGGGCCAGCCCCTTCACTCCTTTGCCAGTCTCCGCCAGCTGCTGGAACCTTCTCCTCTAAGGTCACTGTTCACCCAGTGTCCTTGTCCTATTTCTGTACACATTGCATCCCCCAATAGAATGTAAGCTCCTCCAGGGCAGCGCCTGATTTTGTTTGTATTGTCAGTGTTTAGGACAGCCTAGCACATAGTAAGTGCTTAATAAATGCTTGTTCATTGATTGATTCTTCTATTTCCTCCCCAGTTCTTGCATGGGTGGGAATGTTCACCCGTCTTAGGACTGATTGACTGTTTATCTGGACCCGGGGTGGTCTAGAGAAGGGAGAAGGAAAGGAGAGAGAGAGAGAGAGAGAGAGAGAGAGAGAGTGAAAAAGCAGAAGAACTAGAGTCCCTGTTCAGGTAACTTTGGTTGTAATTCAGAGGGACGGGGCTGACTGCCTGATAGTGACCTCAGGATGTCTCTGGTGAAGCAGAATTTCACAAACATCACCCTCTGGGTCACCTGACATGTTAACAGCTTTGTCTGCTTTCTTCAATGCTTAATTGCCTGGTATTTTAAAATCCTGTTATTCTTGTACAAACTCAGCAATCAGTATTTATGGAACACTAAAAATAATTTTTTTAAATGCCAGCTAGGTGGCTCAGTCACTAAAGCTCTGGGCCTGGAGTTAGAAAGACACTTCCTAGCTGTGTGACCCTGGGCAAGTCACTCCATCCCTGTGTAGTGCCAAAGGTTTTTCTAGTTCCAGAGGGTTGGCATGCTCTGAGTTCACTTAATGGCTTTGGCTTCTAGGCAAATAATGCTGAAAACTCCAGGGAAAGAAACATAGAATCTTTAACCACCTGGAAAGGAAGCTGCCGGTGGTATGGAAATGAACATGTTGGAAGCAGGCGATGGTTTAGATGCCTACCTGCGAGCATTGGTGCCTGTTATTAATTTGTGTTTATTTATGTGGGATTGCTGGCCTGCCTCTTCCAAAGGAGCCCAGGTCAGGAAGGGCATTAATTGACTAATTTACTCAGATTGTTTGTGTTTTCCAAGTGAGCTCCTTTGTACTTTTTTTTTTGAGGGGGGTCATCTGCTGGGATTAGTGGGTCCACTGCTCCAAGAGTCCTTTATATGCATGTTGTTACCTAAAAAGAGCCCAGGGGAAGTTTCTAGGGCTTGGAGGCAGCAGGATTTCCCAGTTGCCAAAAGGAGCCAAGGACCTGCTCTCTGGCAGCAGGTTCCCATTATTAAGGATATGTGGTGATGGATCAAATGTGCTCAAGATAAGTGGTAGTATCTCAAATCCTTCCTTCCTTCCTCTTTCCCTCCCTTCTTTCTTCCTTCCTCCCTTATTTCCTTTCTTCCTCCCTCCCTCATTCTCTTTCTTCCTCCCTCCCTTCTTCCCTCCCACCTGTCCTTCTGTCCTTCCTTCCTTCCTTCCTTTTCAGTCCTATATCTAAGCGCTCTGCTAGGTGATAGACAAAAGCAGCAATGGAATCTCAATTGGTCATTGCATTGATCGGAGTCTTAGGTGTTTCAAAATTGTTATAGTATGACTTATTCTCCTGGTTCTGCTCATGTCATTCTGCTGAGGTAGAGACTGGACCCACCTGTTTTCTGAGATTTCTCTAAAATTGTCTCTTCCACCATTTCTTAGAGCCAATAATACTCTATTACATTCATATACCATAATTTGCTCAGCCATTGCCCAAGAGATGAGGATGGATGGGTGGGGTTGCTTTTATTAGTCAACAAGAATGTTTGATCATGTCTAGACCATGAAAGAGAGGCATGGTGACATGTGTAGGAAGACCTTGGCAAGGGACATGCTGCTTTCCATCCATGAACTTGACAGTGTCTCTTCCTTTCAATCCCCAGGTGCAACAAAGCATTGGAAACTAATGGCATTTTAAATGGAAAACAGCAGTTCATTAGGATTGGTTAATAAGTTCCTGGCAAAATTTCAACTTACTGAGTATGGGAGTGTATCTCTGTGTGTGTTCAGCAAGTCCTGGCCAAGCCTTCTTAATTGGGCTACTCTGTACTATAAATTTGCTTTGACAGCTGGTAAACAGATAAGCATGCCATGGGAGCAAAGAGTATGGAATTGGTCGCCATTTTCAGAAGAGTCAGGGTAAAAAGAGCCAGGCATGATTAACACTGCAGACGGTGACCTCCTCTGCCCCTTTGTTCTCTAACAGCAAGACAGTTGCCTTGCCATCCAAGATGAAGAAGTTTCGTTTCCAGAACTCTAATCCATAGGTGGTTGTTAGGAATCCATGATAAGAAATCAAATCTTTAAAATTATGCTTTTTGATGGTGGGGGCTGGGAGGGAGTGTTAAGTCGCAAAGGACCTAGTAAGAGTTCAATGTCATTAGCTCAATTTCTTGATGTTCAGTCAATACTTCCATTGTTTGTAACAGTTAAGTGGGTAGTCACTTCATGGAACCCATAGACTGAATCTAATTTAATCCAACCGACCATAGTGAATGGCAGTCAGAGATGTCTGCCTGTCATGGTTTACTGCAGATGGTTGACCTTACTACACAATTGGCAGACTTGAGGTACACTGATGAGTAGGCCCCCTTGTCCTGAAGGGAACATGGTATTGGGCATGCCCGGGGCAGGGGCCCTCTTTGAGTTCTAAGGCTTCCAAGACCATGCAAGCCACCCCCAGAAAAAGTCATCATTTCTAATCCTTGTGAAAGAGAATGAAGGGAGCTGTAAACATAGAGTGCTCCTGCAAGAAGGTCTTAAGGAATGGCTTTCAAGTGATATTGGTGAGCAGGGAAGCTGGAGAACATCTTGGGTTGAGAGCATTTTTGGAGTGGGACAGATGGGTAAAGGATCCATTCTTTGGATTATTAGACCATGAGGGGAGTAGAGGAAGGCTGTCTCATTGGGGAGCGGGCTGGGGCTAGAAAATGCAGGAGCCTTGGATCATTTCTAGTGCCAGAATTCAAAGTTCCACCTTCCTAAAGTCCAGTCTAAGCCTCTTGTTTTACAGAGGAGGAAATTGAGGCTCAGCTAGATGAAATGATTTTCCCAGAGTTACACAGCTAACTGTTGGTACATGTAGCACTCTGGACCCTGGAATGATCCTTAATCGACACAGACTAAGACCTTCTTACTCTTCTTTGTACATGACGAGGCATCTCCTGACTCAGCTTTTCTCTGTCTGTCCCCTAGGGCTGGAACACCCTCCTCCCCACCTCCACCTCTACCTGGCTTCCTTCAAGTCCCAACAAAAATTCCACCTTCTAGAGGAAGCCTTTCTGATATCCCTTCATATGACTAGCTGCCTCCTCTTGGTTCTTCCCAATAGATGCTGTCTTTAGCTTGTCTGCATGCTGGCTCTCCCATTAGATCTTGAGCTCCCTGGGAGCTGGGACTGGCTTTTGTCTGCCCTTGTATCCCCCAGCACAATGTCTGGGACATAGAAGGTGCTTGATAAATGCTAGCTGACCAACAGATCTGTTCATCTCCATCTACACACGTATGCATGAATATAAGTCCACAATACATATATGCATATTTTGTTCAGTTGTGTCTGACTCTTCATGACCCCACTTGGGGTTTTCTTGGCAAAGACCCTGAAGTGGTTTACCATTTCCTTCTACAGCTCATTTTACAGATGAAGGAACTGAGGCAAACAGGGTGAAGTGACTTGCCCAGGTGTGTGTGTGTGTGTGTGTATGCATGCGTATGTGTATGTGTATAAGCTGAAACAAATTACAGCTCTTTTAAAAAAAAGTTCCAGGTGCCCCAGTGTTTGAAAGTAAACAAGGAAAGGCAGTTTGTTTTGAATTTGGGAAGGATGTTTTAAATAAGGTTGAAGGCAGCTTTTGGAATGAAGCAAACTTGAATGTTAACCCTAATTAATGGCCATGTTTTAAGTGGGCCACATTTCAAATAATTCATCAGATAGAGTGTGTCCCAAAACTCTCAGGGAAAGTTCCAAGCTAGTAAAACTGCCAGAGACTTTGGGACACCTAGAATGTTGCGTAGTGGGCCTCTGGGAGATTGGAAGCGCTAGGGGAATAAGCATTTATGTGATACCTACTGTGGGCCAGGCCCTGAACGAGCACTTTTTATTTTTCTTACAAATACACTTTTCTTTAACCACAACAAAATGGTATTAAGCTCTAGAACTCGGAGGAGGGGCATTAGTATGCGTGCTGTGAGGTCCTCCGTGAGCAGTCAGGATCATGGATGGGGTGACTGTCAATCATTGCAATGACCCAGCCACACTGAGTAGGACTTAATTGGCTTTGCCCCCACCTATTTGTCTCTGCCTTCCCTTCCCTTCCCAGGATGCAGTACGGAACGAGCTTAGGTAGCAAAGTGTCACTGTCTTAGTAAGGAGTTAATTTGGATCAAATCCAAGGGCAATAAAATATTAGCAGTTGATAGAACCATCGACCATCTCCGTTTCCCCCTCTCCCACCCTTCCCCTCCAGATGGAGCCTCATTCAGGCTGTCTCCCAGTTCACGGTGAAAGAAATGTCTCTTTTCCTGCCTCCCACCAGTTCAGGGAGGGCTGCCCCCCTAGATCTGGGAGCTGGAATTTGTTCCCCTCTCTCAGTGGCTGCAGAAACGTTGGCCGTCAGGCTGCTGGCTTGCCACCCTGCTTGCTCATCTGCTTAGCTGGACTGGGCTTGCTCTGCTGACCAGGGTCCTGCTCCTCTTTGCTCAGCCCGGCCAGCGGAGGAGGAGCCAGCCGCGGCCGCTCCCCAGCTCCAGGATACAAGTGCCTTTGACCCTGATCTTTGTCTCGGGTCCGTCGCTCTGGGTGTCTTTGACCTCTGCCTCAAAGTCTGCGTGTCCAGGGACATTCTGTCCTGTGAATGTCCTGGAAAGTCATCTCCAGATCTGCTGCTTCTGCTGCCCTGAGCCTTGGAGGAGATGGTGTCCCTGGGGAAAATCAAACTAGTCCCAAGACACGTTCAGGTGCTGTTCAAAAAGGAGGTTTCCTTACCTTTAAATATTCCTTTCATTTTGGCTCTGTGCTCATTCCACCCCTCTTCTCTCTCTGTATGTATGACCCCCACCCCAAAAAACCTCATCAGTTCCTGTAGCATCGACTGTCACTGGGCTGGTGGGATTCCTCAGGCTGTAACGTCCATCCTGAGCTGTAGGTCTGGCCTTGTAGCTGCCTCTCAGTCAAGCCTTCTTGGTTATTAATGTTGGTTCTTCAAGCTCATCCTGCCTGTCCTCCCCAGTGCTTCTTACTGACTGCCCTGGTTCCCTCAGTGTCCCTGCCCAGAGTCCAGTTCAACCCGTCCTAGGGCCCTCTGAGACTCATCTGACCTCCCCACCCCCACTTCATGCTCCATAGCTGAGCTGTTGACGGTTCCTGTTTTTCAGAGGTCCATAACACCATTTCTATTCCTGGTGCCAATAGTCTGGGTTAGGCCTCATTCTTCACCCGCCATAATTTTGTAAGGAGACTGTATTCCTTGACAGAGAGAGAGATGGGCGATGGATAATCCAGGAGGACGGAGAAGGTCCCAACTCCATGACTGCCTGTATGTATATGCATATGTGTATATGCATATATATGTATGTTTCATATATATATATAAATGAATGTGTATGTTTCATACATGTATTTATAATATATACCCATACGTTTAGAGGGTCAAATCGGATCATATTTGTAAAAAGTGCTTAGCACAGTGTCTGACACATAGTAGGTGCTATAAATGTTTATTCCCTTCCCCCAAGTAGACAATTACTCCAGAATAGCATATAAGCAAATATGTACTAGTGGGGTAAAGATTATAAGTATTAACGCTGAGATGAATTCATCTTTTTAAGTCTTGTTAAAAGCAATTCACAAGTTCCTACTACTTGAATGACGTTTGAGTTATGCCTGATTGACTTATTCAAATTTCATCATGAATAAAGAAATGATCATTCCTCTTCACCCCCCACCCCCCCCATACCTGGCATAAAAGACTGATCATTTAAATTTGTCTGGACTGAATATATTATGAAGAAGGAGCTTGTGTTCTTATAAATTTACATTTTGCTTGTGTAAAACGACTATCATCCGTTGAATTTTTTCCTGAGTCAGAACTGCCTTTAAAGGCTGGTGGGTGGTCCCCTCTGGGGGGGCCTCTGTTCCTGTGGCTGAGATCCCCTTGGGACAAAATCCTTCCTTTTTCACATTATTAACAATAATCCCAGTGAGAGAAAACAAAGAAACAAAAACCTTCCCCAGACTAACATGGTGTGACATAACCATGAAAGAGGAGACCTCAGTCTTTCCTCTCACTGCCTTTCTGTCCTTGGCCTTTCACGTCTGTCCACAGGTGGTCCTAAATACAATGTGTGTGCCCTCTGTGAGTTCCGCCATCTTCTTTTTCTCATAATTTCATCTTTTCCTTTCTTTCTTCATATTCATGTTTGTAATTGTCTTTGATCCTGACAGTGCCTAGCACGTAGTAGGTGCTTAATCAATGTTCATTGAATTAGTTTTTAAATAATTTGTTATTACAGGTAAAACTGCTACATGTCTGTACCAATAGGTCTTTGCCCCCCTTTTAAACTCTGTCCTTTGGGTATATTCCTAGTAATAGGATCAGAGGGTCAGAAGGAATAATGAGTTTTGTAATTCTCTCCATGTATTCCTAGCTCAGTCTCCAAAATGATTTTGATTGATTTACAGTTTTTCCAGCAATGCAAACATGCCTATTTTCCCAAAGCTTTCCATCCATTGAGTTTTAGCATTTACATTTTTTTTGCCAATTTCACAATAGGAGGTGATTCCTTAATATGAATTTAATTTGCATTTCTTTGATAGCTAGAAAAAAATCCGTGCTATCATTTACAGTTTGTCTTCCTGCTTTGGGCCAGTGTCTGTTCATATCCTTCGGTCATTTATCCAGTGGAGTCTCATTTATTTGTTCCAGTTCTTTATAGATTTCATTCATCAGATGTTTACTGGATTTATTTAATGCAAAAATGTATTCCCAACTTGTTACTTTTTATTTTGGTCTTCTTGTTTTTTAAAAATTTTAAAAATTCATGTATTTGAATCCATCCCCAGTAGTTTCTTCCATTTGTTTAATTAATTTAAAAACAAAATAATGTATCCATGCTTTGTAGTCAAGATATATTTATTATTCTGTCTAACTTTTTTATGTTTTATTTTTAATACTTAACTCATTGATCCTTTTGGAATTTATTATAGTAGAGAGTATTGCATGAGGGATGGCTCTAAACTAAGTTTTCACCATATTGCTTCCAATTTTCCCAATAATTTTCATTGAATGATAATTCTATTCTCTGACACTTTAGTTTATCAAATGCTAATTTTTTGTATTTCTTTTCTTCTCTTTCTGGGATGTTTATTTTATTGCATTGATCTCCCTCTCACTCTGTCCCTCTCTTTCTCTTTCTCACTTTCTCTCTTTCCCTCACCCTCTCCCTCTGTCTCCATCTCCATCTCCATCTTCCTTTTCCTCTCCTCCTTCCTCTCTGTCTCTCCCTTTTTCTCTCCTCCCCCTCCTCCTTCATCTCTTCCTCCTCTTCTTTCCCCCTCTTTCTTTTTAATAATTTCTTTTAATGTTCTTGCACATTTGTTTTTCCCCAAGACTCTCATGATGATTTTTATCAGGTTTGATAAAATAACTCATTGGTATCATAATTACTTTCACATCAAATCTCTAAATGAATGTGGAAAGTAATGATTTTTTAAAAACCATCTCCATCTTCCTCCTCATATGTAGAGCAGAGTCCTTTAACTGTTCATTTATTTCTGGTCAGGTCATTTGTTTACAAATTGCCTCAAAGAGCTGATGCTCACAACACATTGGATATTGAGTATGTATGTTTGATACTAGAAAAGATTTCTTTTTTCATCCATTTTTCTTTCAATCTCGTGTTTTGGGGTCTTTATCAGAAGTTCTGCGGAGTGTGGATGGTTGGGAGTTCTCTTACATGCTGCTTCCCTCGTGAAGGTAATTTATTATCTCGATTAATTTTTTGGCTGCTTCCCTTGGATTGTTATCTCTGTAGCCATACAAATAGAGCTATTTTATTCTCCCCTTTTTATTAATAATTCTTTCTGAACTTTCTCTTCCATACTTTATTGCTAGCACACCACATTTTGCCATATTTAGAAACAATCTATCACCAAACAGTCCAATCTCTTATTTCAAGACCCCGTCAGTTTCTTCTGGAGGCAGTTTAGGACGGTGGTTAGAGCATCGATTCTGGAGTCCAAAGCCGCACCTACAAATCCTGCCTTGAACACAATAATGTCACACCCATGAGGCAGCTACTAGGATGCAAAGTTGAGCATTTTCTTGATAACATTGACTTACTGAATCTCAGTGACCAGTCTGTCCACTGGCATGAATTACCTGAGGTGAGCACGTCAATGCCCCCTGTCACAGTGGATGGAATTTGAGAACCTCCCGGAGACCACAGTCAACCAGATGAAATAACCATTCCTCCGAGAGAACACTGAAATCAGATGTGGGTGTGTTTTGGCACAGGTCCCCCGCAGCGGCAACAAAACCCATCATTAGATAGTGGCGGCTGCTCCGGAATCCCGGAAAAGCAGATGAGGTGCCCACAGAAGGCTCTTTCTTTTCTCATCTCCTCCTTTTCTTCTCTCACCTGCTGCGGGTCATCCTTTACTCTCTTGGTGCCTTAGGACTGCCCATTTTTCATGCTGGCGCCTTCCCTGGTGACTCCCTGGGTCCCAGGTGTAGATGAGTGACTGGGAAAGAGAAAAGCATTTATTTTGTCGTGTCCTTTGGTGGCTGTTGAGATGTTTATGGCCCTCCTCAGGTCCTCCCAATCCATCCTTATTCAGCAGTAGCCTCCTCATCACTTACCTTCCTTGTCTGCCTCTAAAACATTTTCTTACCTCTTAAGCTGGTGTTGAGCCATCTCTAAAATCCAATTGAGCCATTTCACCGAGTGGTAATAGGCACGTTGGGAGGGGAATGGTGCAGACTAGGGTGCCGGAGGCATGGTAGGCAGAGGTCCCTTATCCATTGAAGCCGCAGAGCTTGGAGGATAGTGTTGGACTTGGAATCAGGAAGCCCAGAGTGGGAATCCTCCTGCCTCTCATGGGCACTGGCTATGACCACCAGAGAGCCATTCACCGTCTCATGCCTCATCTGTTAACATGAGGATGAGTTATCATTGGCTCCTACCTCACAGGGCTGTTGGGAGGCTCCAGTGAGACAGACGATGTTTAGAAACCTTAAACTACTGTAGAAACGTTAGCTAACAGCCAAACAACCACCACAGCAATGGGCCAAGGGGCCCAGGTTTGGAGGGAAGGCCAAGACTTCCCCTTTAAGGTGTCTGAAATTGCATCATCTTGGACTCATTTCCCCTGCCTCTGGGACCTCTTTGACAAGGATGACAGACTGAGAACAGGAAGGGACCCTGGAGGTCATTTACTTTGTACAGATGGGGAAACTGAGCCCCAGAGCGATGAAGTGATTGCCCAAGTCACCCAGGAATGAGTTAGGGGGGGATTCAAACCCAAAAGGACTTCACATCCAATGCTTTTCCTGCTGTACTAGGGAGGAAACTATCCCTGCACCTTTAAAACTTTAGCGTGTCAAGAGAATGGAAAATGACTTGAGTCTGTACCTCCTGTATTGGCAGTGTCTGAACTCACCAGGGCTTCTTTGAGAGATTTGTTTGGCCTGAAGCGCTCCTGAAAATCCCCTCAGCTCCTGCATTCCTAAAGGCGTGTGTGGGGATGCCCATGACCTGAGCAGACCAGAACTCCTGGTCCATTCTCTCCTGTCCTCAGCTCAGAGATCTTGGAAGGGCCTGGATGCCCTAGGGGAGTAATTTCCAGTCCAGAAAGTTGGGCAGGGTCTCAAGAGGGGGTAACCACAGATCTGTCAAAACACAATGAATTTACCATTCTAATTTCATCAGAGAAGTACATGTGTACAGGGCATCCTCTCCTGGGCAGCTTCAGAAAGGCTCAGAACTATGTCAAGAGGACGCCTTTCTAGGCAGCTGTTGGACTGGCCCCCCCAACCCCTGCTTCGTAGGGGAGACCCCCAGGCGTGAGCTGCCCTTTCCAGCATCAGAGAACCTTGCTGATTCTGGGCAGGAGGAGGTGTGTCTAGAGGGTCTTCATAGGTTCATGGATGTGGAGCTGGGAGAATTAGTGTTAGGAAGCTCATGGAGTCATTTTATGGATAAGAAAACTGAGTCCCAGAGAAGTAAAGTGATTTGCCAGAAGTCATGCAGGTGACGTGAGACAGCTAGGATTGGAACACAGGTCCTTTATCTCCACAGGATCTGAGGATCTAGAGGTGAAAGAAACTCAAGAGCCATCTAACCCAACCCCCTCATTTTAAAGATGGGGAAACTGAGGCACAGGGAGGTGAAATGACTTGCCCATGGTTATAAAGAGAGGAAATGGCAAAACTGGGCTTCCCTTGACTCCAATTCCATCAGTCTTTTCAGGGCATCCTATTGACTTCCAACCCAATTCAATTAGATTTACTTCAATTGGGGTCAAATCAATACATATGTAGTACAAGACACTATATTAGGCACTGGGGATTCAAAGTAAAAGAAAAGAAGGATCCTTGCCCTCAAAGGGCTTGAATTCTTCTGGGAGGGGGAGTTATAGAATAATCACTGATAAGTGGAGCCTGTCCATGGCAACAGTGAGCTATGGAAAGAAGGAGCAGGTGCTCCTAAGGAGTGATCAGAACTGCCTCCTGAAGCATCTGGCCCCTGCCTACAGACACTGGAGGAATCCAGAGACCCTTCTGTAGGAGGAGGGGAGTTGTCTTTGGTATTCTCCTGGGGCCAGAGAAAATATAGGAACCACAACTGTCCTTCATAATGAGGCAGGAGAGCAGACGGAATGGGAAAGGAGATTGTTGTCTTCCCAGTGGGATGGTAAGGGTTCTGGAAGTCTGTGACTAGAGATTAATTCCTTTAGTCTTAGATTTCTTTGTAGACTTAATCAAGTGTAGTTCTTCCTGTGTTTCTTTTCCGTGGTGCCCTTCGGTCTCTTCATGTAGCCCACTAGGCACTGTGAAATCAAGAATCCAAATATGGTGGCTTCATCGTCTTTGATGGAGAAAAGTTTCTTATGGTGTTTGCCACAGATCTTTTCCATTCTCCATCTGTTTGCTGTTTTTCTTCTAGTTTCATCCTTAATTCTCTTGGGATGATCTGACTTAATTGGTTCTCTCATTAAACGCTCTATACGTTTGTCTTTTCCTCTACCTCTTTGTGCTATTTTTGGATGTAATGCTGTTCGTAGTAAGAATAACAACACTTATGTAGCACTCAGAAGTTTACAAGTGCTTCATGTGTGTTATTTCATTTGATCCTTACCACACCCCTGTGAGGCAGGTTCCATTATTGTTACTATCCTTACAATCTCTGGCCTTTCTCCTCTCTCAGATCTTGCAAATGAGTTTATCTTCCAAATGGATTTGCCTTGCCTGCCGTGTCTCCTAGTTGGCAATGAGATCGAGTGTTTGCTGACCAGTTCTCTTCACAGAATCTTGGTCTCGATGAAGAGATTGATTTATTCAGTTATTCTTTTATCCATCTCATGTTCTGGGCATCAATTACTATCACCAAATTGACCGTCAATTACTCAAAGGAACTACGATTTCATCATGTGGGATTCCCATTGTGGAAAGTCCTACAAAGTCATAGGCAGGTTGTGATCTCTGTTTTTGTAGGACTTTCCACAATGGGAAAGTTTCCTGAGACACACAGTGCTTAAGCCCAGGGTCAGAAAAAGTAGACGTCAGAATTGGGATTTGAACCCATCTGGATTCCAAGACCAACACCTTATTCATTACAGTATGATGCCTCTCTCACCTCCATAAAATCTCAGACAACATTGACATTGAAAGTTCAAGATAGATTTTTTGAAAAAGGATAGCAGTTGTCATAATGGATTATGTGGGGAGATGCCATATTTGATGGAAACCACGATCCATGTAAAATGTTTTGTTATATCAATTCCTCTGAAAAAAAAAAAAGGAGAGGGAGAAAGAGGAGAAGACTGTAGAAAATAACTTGGCTCCTGTGTATAGCAAGGGGAATGAAAAGAATGTCTGTGCCATGATGGTCTGGAGGTTGTTGTACTATGGAGGAATGCAAGCTTATCAACAAGAGAAATGACTCTGGGGGGCCAGCTCTGACTGTGTGGATGACCTTGGGAAAATCACTTAGTTTCTCTGAGCTTTAGTGTCTTCATCTAAAAAAAGGAAAGGAAAGTGGTGTTTGCATGACCTCACTCACAGAGTTCGGGTGAACACTAGTATGCTATGTGAATGTAGATGGTTACCATTTCACTGCCATAGGGGGCTTCTCTCGGTACTGCTCCTCACTCTCTGGGTTTCTTCACCTCCTCACCAGTTAATTACCCACCCCAGCCTACTTCCCAGCTCCCTTTGCTTAGTGTCCTTCCCTTAGAAGGTATGATCCCTGAGGGCAGGGAGTTTCCTGCTTGATTGTGTAACAAGTGCGCTGGCTCACTAGCCTAGAGCCAGTTGGTACAACTGCCCTTCAGGGTTTGAAGATTCCTCTGGGGGGGTTGTCCGTGGTTCTTCACAGTCACTGGCTCCAGCCCCCAATGCCATGTTTTCCCCTACCGTTCCATTCTGATGACTAGGGCCCCAGTTCCATTTAACCGCCCAACATCAGTTAACTTTTCACAAAGGGGCATTTATTTGGAAGATAAAGCAAGAATGAGCATTCAGACGCCCCTGCCCCCATACCTCAGGGGCTTAGCTCAGGCCTCCTCTTGTTCAGGTCCAGGTGTGGCAGGAGGTGAGTCTTTGGCCAAGTCACCACCAGGTTGGATCCCCAAAGTAACTCCTGAAGACCCCTCCTTGCTCTTCTGGGCAGCAGCGATGCTTGGGAAATGGGAGCCCTCTCCTGTTCTTTGGAAACACGCAATAGCGAGGGGGCTCCAGTCCCCTCCCCTGAAACAGAAAAGAGCACTGCAGAGGCTGGGGACTGGGCTCATGGCCTCCAGGCACACGGCCTGGAGGGGAGAAGGCCTCACCTGCAGCATTGCCTCTCAGAGTGAAGAAGTCAACAAGCTCGCCCCCTCCGAGAATGGCAGAAGAACGCTGGGCTGAAGAGGCCTGGCCAGCTTCGAGGACGCCCCCAGTTCTGGCCTCTCAGTTGACTGGAAAGGCTCCTCTTCAACGTGTGGTCAGTCGGCAGCACAGAAGAAGTGACAGAGCATCAGGGCACGGCCGGGCTCTCTTCCCTTCCATCTTGCTTTCCCCACAATGGCGGCCTTACTCCCCACAGGAGGAAGTGTTGCCTGGATCATGCAGAGTCACTCCGCAAGGCCCCAAGCTTCCCTTTGACTCCAATTTCTATCCCTAGTGCTTGGCAAAGTGTGTAGTTTGTGGAGAGCAGCTAATGATTGTGCCAGCATCTGTCAGCCCGCCCGCCTGTCTGTCTGTCTGTCCATCCGTCTTATTGGAGAGACACAGGCCCCAGAGTGACCCAGTGAGAATTGTTCAGCCCTTCTCCATGAATAGATATGACAGACAAATGGTGCGGGGCCCCAGGGAGAGAGAAAAGCCAGGAAACTTGGCCCGAGAAGCCTTTGGACCCTTCCTAAAGTACCCTCAGGCCCATTTCACAGATGGCCACAGTGGCTTGATGAGGCATGTTACATGCATTACCAAAGCTGTTGACTTGATCGCTGCGGGCTGTTGTTTTTCAACTTTGGGAAATGTCTTTTTTACAGTTTTTAGCCTAGGAATGACCCAGGCTGAGAAGCCTGCATTCCACGCGTGGTTGTGGGCCCATCGGTTGGTCACAAGACAAAGCTGTCGTCCTCACGGCACCATCAGTTCACGTGTGGAGCTGACAGATGAGAGGTTCTTTCCCTTTGTGTCTTGTACCTTGTGGCAGTCTGGTGAAGCCTATGGACTCCTTGGAATCATGTTTTCAAATGCATAAAATAAAATACTTAGGATTACAAAGGAAATTAATTACATTAAGCCAAAGATATGCCTTTCTCCATGCAAGTTCATAGAACCCCTGAAATCTAGCCAGGTTAAGCAAGAATATGCATTCAGACTCCCCCGCCCCCAAACCTCAGACGCTTAGCTCAGTTCTTATATAACATTGGCCCCTTCATGTTCAGGGCCAGATGTGGCCTCCTACCCTGCAGGTAATACATGATAACATGGTCTGAAAACTGAGTGATTCTGATCACCTGCTGCCCACCGCTGCCACCATCACACCAAAGTGCAGGCAGGCCACACAGGACTGAGGTCTCACTTGCATTTTTCTTTGTTTTATGGGTTGCTGTGGCCAAGGGATTTGTCACCTAGAGGCTAGCCTCCTAGCAATCACCTTCTCCTTACTTAGCTGGACCATCCTGTGGAAGGCAGTGCATTCTGTCACCAGGACTGTTCTGGAAGCTTTTTAGCATTGTAGGACCTGCTGGAGAAATGAGACGATGGAATGGGACTTTGGGGGAGTGCCTTGTTATTCAGTCATTTATCAATTGTGTGGGACTCTGTGACCCCTTCTGGGGTTTTCTTGGCAAAGGTACTGGAGTGAGTTTTCCATTTCCTTCTCCAGCTCATTTTACAAATGAGAAAACTGAGGCAAACAGGGTTGAGTGACTTGCCAGGGTCACACGGTTAAGTGTCTGAGGGTGGATTTGAACTCAGAAGCTGAGTCTTCCTGACTCCAAGCCCAGTGCTCTATGCCCTGTACCATTCAACTGCCCGTTTCCCTTTAGTGAAGATCTTCAGCTGGAAGGTGCCTGCCCAGAGGCCTCGAGTCGTTAGAGGAAAGCCTGCTCAGGTGCAGGTTGGACTCGAAGGTCTAAGGAGGCTTCTGGTTGGCAGAGCAGGTAGAGCTTTGGACTTGGAGTTGAGACTCGAGTTCAAATCCTGGCTTAGATTCTTGGCTTTGTGACCCTGGGCAAGCCACTTAACCTCACTCAGCCTCAGTTTCCTCGTCTATGAAATGGGGATAATAACCGCACCTACCTCTCAGAGTTGTAAGGCTCCAGTGGGCTAACATATGTAAAGCATTAACGTATCTTAAAGCGTTCTAAAAATGCGCGCTTTATTGCAGTGAAGTCTCTTTTAACTGAAATGTAATGACTGTGATTCTAATTTGATGTCATAGTTTGGACTATATCAAGACGGACGTTGCTATGAACACACTCTATGCACTCTACAGGTCTGAGCCACTGACATCTATAGTAATTTTAATAGTTTTTGGTTTTCATCTACTTTTTTTGTTTGTTTGCATGGTTAGGCAATTTAATGGAGGACATCGCGGTAGTATCTCTAGGCTTGGCGTGTGAAGAAGTCCATTTGAAGGATCCCTGTGTCCTCATTTTGGTTGGGCCCTGCCAGGTGCAGGACACTGGCACGGCTGTCCCCATCTAACGTCTCGCTGGATGTCTTGACTCAGCAGATGGTCTGGCGCTCCATGGTCTGCTGACAGGTCCTGTGTGCGAGTGATGCCCGACCCAGGGAAGCCCTGGCGGCCCTGTTGTGCCCGGGCTCTTAGCGGGGCCGTGGCATTCTGGTCCAACCGCTCCTCCTGACTTAATTTTAAAACTGTAGCCTTACTACGTCCTTGCCTAAGCAGGGTGGTGAGTCCACATGTGCTAGGCCTACTCTTAATGCCAAGAAGAGGTCAGTGTAGACCTGCTTAGAAGGTGTGTCCCCCCATCATTCTGTGGTTCTTTCTAGTGTTAGCTGCAAATGCCCTGGGGATAATTAGCTCGAGTCAGAATCAGATCAAACTTGTGGCAGGCTTGTTTTCTCAGCGGCTCTTTTTTGTTGCTTTGTAAGGTGGGTAGTGCAATTTTGAGGGGGGCAGGACCTGAGGGCATTCCTCCCCCTGCTTGCCCCAGTTCATTTTGTGAAGATCGCTCCAAGCTCACAATCTACTTGTTACGTCTCTGGCACTACTCCTTAAGAAAAAAGACAGCGCTTTGTGCCCCTTTCCTGTGGCCTAGATTTCCTCTCTTGATCTGAGCCTGTGGTGCTGCCTCAGCTCCCTGGCATACTTTATTAGACTTCCTCCTTTCAGATGAGAGCCAAAAGCATCATCATGGCATTAAATTGTCTAATGAGAAATCATAATTTAATTTGCCTATTGCCAAGCGCCGTCAAATATGATAATTCCCATACATGCTGACTCCAGACAACCCAAAAGCTCACCAATCCCAAAGCTGTTTGCAAAGTGTTTTTGTTGGCTGGCGGTGGATGGTTTTAGAAGGTGGTCATCCAGCTCTGTCAGAGTCCTAGGCACCTTTGGAGCCCCCAAAGCTTACATTTCATTAGGTTTAGCCCTTGTGTTAAATTTAGGAAAATTACCAGGTAGAATAAAAATGGTTTCTACCAAGTAGAAAAAAAAAAGCTTGGATCATGGGGCAGCTAGGTGGTACAGTGGATAGAGCACTGGCCCTGGATTCAGGAGGACCTAAGTTCAAATCCAGCCTCAGACACGTAACACTTACTAGCTGTGTGACCCTGGGCAAGTCACTTAACCCCATTGCCTCTCCAGGAAAAAAAAAAAAAGCTTGGACCCAATTTATGACTCAGACACCAACACACCATGGCTAAATAGCCACCCTCTGAGCCTCAGTCTTTTCATCTATATAATGGGGACATTGATATTTGCACTGTTCACCTCACAGGGTTGCCACGAGGGCAGGGATTTAGTCGGTCCATTGACAAGCATTTCCATTGTGCTAAGCCAAACACAGCCCCTGCTCACAGGGAGCTTCCAGTCGAAACAGCTATGTACAAACAAGATGTAGACTGGCTAAATTGGAAACAATATCAGAGGAGAAGGGTCTTGTAAGCTGTCAGTGCCACGGAGGTGGGAACGATTTAAACCTCATTATATTTTAGGTCTGAAAATCGGTCATTCACCGTCGCCAATATGGTAAATCTCAATGAGGTGGCACGTCTGTTCAGCTAGCACACCCTCTCTCAGCTGTTCTGAGTAAACAGGAATTCGTCACATGCTCTTTCCCAGTCCTCAGACCGATTCCTCCCATTAGCCACTTGTTACAAAACCTGCAATGTGTTTTGCATTTCAGAAAACAGGGTACGAAAGTACCCCATCTGCTGTGTGCGCAGAAATGGGGCCAGCAGGCTGGGCGCTTCGCTGCGGCTGATCTAACAGGCTTCTCTCATTTTATTACAGGCCTCAGAATCTGCCGTTTTGTACTTGGCTGGGCTCTGTGGGCATGCCCCTCAAGCTCGGGCTCAGCGGGCAGAGTCGAGCTCTCATTCAGGACTTTGGTCTGCGGTGTGCGTCGACCCCAGAGAAGTCCCCTGACCATCCGCGCTCTCTCGCTTCTGGCAGACCCTGTGAGGCCCGAGGAGTCGCGGCCAAGGGCTTGGGACTCTATCTGAGACCAGAGCAAGCAGCGTGCAAGCGCTTGATGTTAGCACTAGGCGTTTAAAGCTCTTCCCACCCTGGCTCTCGACGACCTTTCTAGTCATCCTCAGGGACTCTACAGTCCATGGGTACTGACCTTTTCTGGCTGTGCCCCACACACTCTCCATCTCCCAGCTCTGCGTGTTTTCTCTGGCTGGCCCCCATGCCTGGAACACTCTCCCTCCTCATCTCCACGCTCTGGCTTCCCAAAAACCCCGTCTTCCCCTGGGATCCTTTCCTGGTCCCTCTTAATAACCAATGTGTGCCCTCCTCTGATTATCTCTGATTTATCGTGTCTCTATCTTGTTTCTACATAGTTGTTGGCTTGTCTCCGCCGTTAGACTGTAAGCTCCTTGAGGGCAGGGACTAACTGTTGCCTCTTTTTGTAGTCCCAGCACTTAGCTCAGTGCCTGGCACACAGTAGGTGATTAATAAATGCTTGTTGACTGACCGAGTTAATAAATGGATAAGAGGTGCAGAAATCCAGAGCTGGAAGGACCTTAAAGGTCACCTAATCCCCCCGCCCCCATATTTTTAGGTGGAGAAACTGAGCCCAGGGAAGAGAGGTGACCTGTCCAAGGTCACATTTACAGGAAAGGGCAGAGCTGAGATCTGAACTCAGCTCCTCTGACTCCAAATGCTTTTTCCACTGCCTCATTTGGCTAATTGGAAAATCCACTGCCTTTAAATACCTCAAAGGAAAATCTGAGAGTTAGAAGGCTTTTTCCATTTGAGTGATTGTGGATTGGCATTTAGAGAGAAGGAGGAGGAGCAAAAACCTATAAAATCTGTGGTGTTTGTCTGTGGAGAAATTCAATGCAATTAAAAACTCATTATTTCTTATGAGATGTAAGCCTCGTCCCCCTCCTCCCCATGGCACCATCAGCTCCCATCCCAACGTCGTCTCCCCTCGGGTCATCAGGTTGGCATGGCATGGAGAGACAGCTGGGCTTGCAATCAGGCTGGCCTCATTTCAAATCCTGCCTCTGGCAATAACTTCAGTGGGATCCCGGGCAAGTCACCGGGACTCAGTTTCCTCACGTGTAAAATGGGGGAAGCATTTATATAGTACCTTAAGGTTCATAAAGCAACTTACATACATCATCTTGTTCAATCCTTACTACACCCTGGGAGGAAGATGCTGCTGTTATCCCCATTATACAGATGGACACTGAGACTGAGTGGGTTTAAGTGCCTTGCCCAAGGCCCCTCAGCTAGTATCTGAGTCAAGATTTGAATTAGGTGTTCTGGTCTCCCAGTGCTCAGCCTTAATAACTCTGGTAGTCCCTTGCATCCAAGGAGAAATATGTAAGATACTTTGCTAAGCTTAAAAAACACCCCGATGTCAGTTGAAATTATTGTTCCTAGTAACGATCATGAAGGATTCAAGATGGGAATAGAGCGCGGAGACTGATTCCTTGGCTCAATGCAGAGAACGGCTTCTGGAAGCCTTGCCCATCACTCTAATGGCGACGCGCCCTAGGCCACCGCCATCTTGCTCTCGGACTGCATGGAGGCGGGGCCTGGTTGATCTCATCTAGTGCTCCAAAGAGATTTCTTAAGATCCCAACTCTGTGTGCTGGGGGTAGAAAGGGAGAATGAAAGCTAACCTCTGGCCTCCATAAGCTTGTATTCTGTAAGGAAGTATATAACGAATGAATGAATGAAGAAATGTTCTCATTGAAAGAGGGGTCGGATGGCATAGTGGATAGAGTGCTGCTCTGGGAGCCAGGAGGACGGGTTCCTGTCCTACCTCAGACAACTAGGAGCTCCATGACTCTGGGTAAGTCACCTAACCCCTCTGTGCCTCAGTTTCTTCATCTCCAAAATGAGGGAGGGTTAGACTCGATGGCCCCTTCTGGCTCTAAATCTACAATCTAGGATACTACAATTTATTTATTAAGTGGTTATGAATACAGGCCTGCCCTCAAGGAGCCCCCATTCTACTAGGGAAGACAATACACAAAACTTTTCCTGCCAGAAAGCAGTCATGGTTTGGAAGTTTACAACACGCAAACATATGTATATATATATGTCAGATAATTTGATGAGGTGAAGGGCATAAACAACAGTGGCTTCCTGGAAGGCTTCCTGGAGGAAGTGGCCCATTGGCTGTGCCTCATGGGACATCTTAGTGGTTACAGTTGGTAACTCTGGGGGGACAGCCAGGGAATGAGGATGATGAAGAAACCACCTAGAAAGTGGAGGTTTTCCTCTCTTTGTTTCAGAAGCCTTGGAGGCACTCTTAGGAATTTGTTGTGACATTATATTTCATATGGCGATGGCAGCCTGTTCCTGTGAATGGGAGTCATAATTGTCCGGACCTTTGTACCTTCTTAATTGAATGTGATTACTTTTATTTTACCCAGGAGCCTCTGCTGATGCGAAAGGCCACACTTCATCTGATTAAAGGCCTGCAACTGAAATCCTATAACACCTGTATTCCACAGTCTGTCCTAACTATTAATTTGCTCCTGAGTGTCATGAAATCGAACTGGTTTTACCCACTACAAATTTATGGTGCGTGACGCCAGCAGGGCCCTTAGTGCTGCTCAATAATCCTCCCGCTCTGCTCTGATTGGCTCCTTGTTTCATCCCTCCCAGTGACGGTTTCAAATCTTTTCCTCTTTTCTCAAGACCGTAACTGGGCTCTCATCCCCTTGGAGCAGACAAGTAAGGGTCTCCCCTGGTCCCACTACCCCCCTCCCCTGTGCTCTTCCTGCCTCTGTGCTATCTGCTCATCCATCCTTCGTGCTGCTGACCAACTAAGCTTCTCGATTCATAGAAGGGTCTTAGCACTGTTCTGCACAAAAATCTTTAACTCCCAATTTCTCGTGTAAATTTCAAACTCGCTCGTTTGGCATTCAAGGCCCCTCTACAATCTGGCCACCCAAGCACTAAGCTTGACCTCACTAATATGGCTTCTAAGGACTTTTGTGGATCAGAGTTCATGCTGGGGAAGAAGGAACCAAAGTGGCTCATTTGTGGAGGGTGGAAGGGGGAGCAGAAGAAACTGGCACGACTCAGCTGGCTTCAGCACGTCCTGCTTAATCCAGTGCCCACTTTCATGCCAATCTTGGAACAAAGGAGGAAGCAGCAAGTGGGATAGAGTGCCTGACTTAGAGTCAGGAAGACTGGAGCTTGAATCCTTCCTCAGACATTACAAGTACTAGACTCTTTCCTCAAGAGTTAGGGACTGGCTTCTCTTGGTCTCCCTTCCCTCGGTGATTGGGTCTCTTGGAAACCTTTTGGGGCTTTCTGTCTTCCATGATGTTGCGCCTTGGTGGGCAGATGGTAGCCAGTAGCTACTGCAGTATGAACTGGGTGGGTGGCCCCTATCTGAGTGTGTCTAAAAGCGGGAGACTGGACCTGATTGACTTCAGTGTTCTCCTTGGAGAACATCTTGGAAGGGGGAGTTTCTGCATTCTCGGTTCCTGGCTTGGGGAGCATCTTCCATTGATTCACTCTTGACTATGAAGTGAGGAGAGATTCCTTCAATTAACCCAGAACTGACTCGCAGGTGGTACAGGGCTGGAAGGGATGGATCGTAGTAGGATGCCACAGTGAGGACCTAGCACAAGCGGGATTGGCAATGGGGACAAATCTAATAAGACACTAGGGATAAAGGAACAGTTTTGCAAGTGGGTTCAGAAAATAAACTTGCTTAAGCACAAGATAGGACAGGCAGGGCTCAAGGGGTAGATGACAGCAGATATCCAAAGACCTCAGGGATTTTGTTGACTCCAAGCTCAGTATAAGACACCAGTGCCTTGTGTTCCTTCTACCTCCAGAGCTATCGATGATGCTGAAAGTCTGGGTCACTGCTTGTCAGTAATGGGATTCACACATCAGAAAGGCATTGAACTAGCTGAGAGTTGAGTTCTCAAGCCTTCTAGAGCACTCAAAGTTCAGGGGGAAAAGGGAAAGCAGGATAAAAGGTCAATTACTCAATCAGTCTATCCATCAATCAGTAATCATTTGTCAAGTGCCTACTCTGTGCCTGCCTCTGTTAGAGAATGGAGGAGGATGCCTTGCTCCAGAGTCAAGAACAGCCCAGGAGTTAAGCCCATGTTAAAGAGAAGAGAGAAGGAAGAGAGAGAAAACAAGATTCCTAGGGCAGAAGCCAGATGGACCCAGCTAAAATGGAAACATTGGCGGTGGCTTCAAACACAAGACATGTACCTAGAACTCAAACTGAAAAGAATTTTGGTCCGCCGACAGACCTAAAAAAGGGACGGGGTTGACTATGGGACCAGAGGTTGGAAGCTGTGTGAATCAGTCTGAGAAAAGGCAAACCCCAAACCCCAAAGGTCAAGGCTCGTGTCCTAAAAGGGAGAGAAGCACCATCTGCCAGGGATCTTTTCTTTGGTTCTTTCTTCTGGGCAAAGCCAGCTGGGTAAGAGGAAGCTGTATTTTATTAAGGGGATTTGTTCTGTGAAGTTTGGATTCAGTCAAAGGGCTGCACTTGAGGACCTAGAGGGCCACATGTGGCCTCGAGGCCGCAGGTTCCCCACCCCTCCTCTAGGTATTGCTTGCCAGGTTACCCAGTGTATGGCTGGTCTGAAGAAAGATTGGGGTGATGTTTTTCTATTCATGGAAACCTTGGCCTCCTGCCAGACTCCTCTGCTATTGGAGATGCCCACTGCTGCTCAAATAGCTTTATTTTTAAACTCAGATAAATAGTGTCTCAGTGGCTTAGAGCCTGCTGGGTCAATGGTGCCACTTACATGGGAATCTGTGTTTGGGGTTTCATGATATGAGCTGGAGACCCTGACATGGCCAGGCCGGAGGAAAGACAGTCATACGTCGCTGTGTTCCACGTCTTCTGAAGGTGGCTTGGCTTTGTCCCTTTGGCTCACTTTCCCCAGTGATCAAAGGAGAAAAATAGTTCCCTTCATGCTAACTGAACACCAGACCCGCATTTAATTGGAAGTACGGAACAGAATTGAGGGAAGTCTGATTTTGTTTTCAAGACACAATCATGTAACTGTGTGCCAAACTTGCTGCTGTGAAATTAAAAATGACAGGACTAATTTTATAGCCTGCACTCCATTTGCAGCCTGACTCTAAGGGTTTTTGTAAGTGACACGGTGATGTAACCTCCGTGTGAAACTGCTGTTATGGAAATCCACAGAACAGAGCTGCTCACCAAGGAATAGCCATTACTGGCTCCATTTGTTAATGATTGCAGGGACAAGGAGAAATGATTATTCCACACCATTGTCTTCTCTTCTGTGCTCTGTGAGCTCCCAAAGGTTTTAATTACTCTTTAACATTACATGCTTTTAATTTTTTTTAATGTTTCGGATGCAACGTTTGAAAACTAATTAGAGCGGAAAGGACATAAGTATTAAGGTAGGGATGACTAAATCTCATCATTGCTTCGGGAATGATTGAAACCAGAGACAGGGACCTGGGGCCACTTATTTCAGTTGCTTCTATGTGGGAAATTTCTGGTAGAAATGGTAGTTTAATTTTATCAGTGAATTTTAATTTGTATTAATTTCACTGTGAACAATACATTTGGTGTTCCACACATAAAATGCTGGGGTTTTTTTGGTTTTGTTTTACTCAATTGTGGTAGACTGGAGATGCAGGGTGAGCAGGCTGAGCACCTGTCTTTTCTCCACATCGCAGCTGGTAAACACGGTTCCCTTTGGCAATAACAGCTCTTTCTTGGAAGAAACTCTCCAAAGATGTTGTTTAACTGGAGCCATATCCATTGTCCCAATTTTCTCTGCTTCTTTGTAAGCAAGCAAGGATCATTTTCAGTGAAATGTCATGGACTTACTAGAAAACATGTCAGCGAGCTTCACATAAGCATCGAGTAGAAAAAGGGAATTGATATCCCAGAACCCAAACCCCTCAATGTCCACAGTGCCTATGATGACTGAAACCAGAGACCATGATGAGGGCTTTCTCCCAGTGGGGTGGACGGTTGTGTTAAATGATTTTCCCTGCCAACTACCCTATCGAATCATTCTGGCCAATGTTGGTTCTTGACAGTATTTACGATTTTCACCCAGTACTTGGCTCAGCCATGTGATGTCTGCCCGAATGACCGCTGGCAAAAGAGACCTCCATGAGCTGTTTCTTTGTGAAGCTCTTGGAAACCTGACTTGATCCCTGGTTTCTTGGAGTCTTAACTAAGCAAGGTTCTCCCTTTAGTTACAGAGGGTAAATGGAAGAGGAATGACCTGTGGAGGAGCGACATTTTCATAAAGCAAACATTAGTTTCCCAAATGTATACGCAGGTCTGAGGGTCCCCAAGTGTGGGAGCACAGGATTTGAAGATGCTCGAATCGACTGTTACTTATTTCTGGAAGCTCTTGGGCAAATTCAATGTTTCTGTGCCTCAGTTCCCTAAGATATGTAAAATGATGCCTTCCGAGGTCTCTCCTCATTCTAAATGGATGATTCTATGAAGTCTAAACCCTATGATCCCATAATTGTGGTGCATTGGCTGAAGAAAGTCCTCTGGCTGATTTCTGTAAGGCTGATCAATATGGGCCTGGACATTTATCAAAGTCTATGCCCAAGAGCATCATTCCAGGTGCTTCCCCTAACCAACGCTCTAGCACTTACAAGGCTTTCTCTGGATCCAGCACTTGCTATGGATGCTATGTTGATGAAATGGCCCATTCCAATATGCAACTCTTGACAGAGAAGCTCTGAAGCAAAGAGTTCCATCTTGGCTTTCTATGGTACAGGGTGGTGGCCACACAGCTGGTCTTGGAGCCAAGATGAGCTGGGCGTAAATCACCCCTGAAACATACAGGGCTGTGTGGCCCTGGGCAAGTGACTTGGCCTATCAGTGCTCTAAGATACAGAGAAAGTGCTGACTTGTGTTGGTGGAGGGAACTTCCTCGTCTGGGAATGGTTCCCCCAACTGATTCAGTTCTCCTCCAGTTCTTTCTCCATGCCTTCCCTGAAGCAGAGCCATTCCAGAAGGGCAGAAGCTGACAGAGGTGGATGCTTTAAAGCAAATGGAGGCTGAACAGAATTAACAGATGGCATATTTGGGAAACATTCGCAGGTACGGGTCCAGGTCTCTTGGTTAAATGTGCCTACGTGTTATTGATTGGACGAGTGTGGGATGGGCTAGCATAGAGCAGAGCTAAAACACAGGAGAGTGTCTAGAAAGACCATTAGCCAGTGTGACCTGAGGCCTTAGCCTGAAGCGGCCATGTGTGGAATCCTACCCCTTCCTGGAGGCAGAAGATATCACACTGGCTATTTAGATTCAAATGTGAAGTCAAGAAGACCCGGCTTCAAATCTTGCCTCTGACTTTACTGTGTGACCAGGAGCTGATCACTTAATTTCTCTGAGCCTCAGTTGTTTCCTGTATAAAATGGCATAATCTGTGTGAAGTAGGTTGTAAGCTCTCCAAACAGTCCCAGGGCTGGCTCCAGATCCTCTCCCTCAGACTTCTCAGGGGAGCCACCTCCCTTCTCTTGGGTCTCAGTTCTCTCCACTTTAGAAGTCATGGCTTCTAAATGCCTTAAAAATGATATGCTTTTTAACAGTAATAGCATTTAGACAGCTCTTTAAGACTTGCAAAGTTTTACAGATATAATCTCATCCGTCCTCACAGTGCGCCTGGCAAGTAGGTGCTCTTGTGATCCCTAATTTCAGATGGGGAAACTGAGGCTGAGAGAGAGTAAGAGGCTTGTCCATGGTCCCACATCTAGTAAGTATCTGGGGCTCTTTGAGCTGAGGTCTTCCTGATCTAGGATCAGTGACTTATGGACTGTGTCCAGAGCTGCCTCTGGAGATGGTATTTTACAGGCATGAGCCCTGGGACCTTTGTGGCAAAAGCATTTTTGTTCAAGGATTTCCCTGGTCAAGGGGCAAGAGCATGTGACTGGATTGCCCCCCCCAACAACTCCAGCCCTGATAAGCATTGACTGATTAGCCTGATACTGAGGCTGGTGAGAGGAGTGGATTTAGTAAGGGATGTGAGGGGCAGAGCAGGAGGTCCAGAGACCTTGAGGGGCTGATTCTCAGTAGCACCAGCAGCAGCAGGAGGGGGTCACCCACCTTCTCTCCATCTCTTACACCCACCAACTGCACACATGGCAGAAGGGATCAGAACTTGGTTCTGATAATAAAGCTCGGTTGCTTTGCTTGGTTTTTCCTCCTTCTGCTCCACCACCAAGAGGGAGGGGAACAGGAGGACGTGTTATTGCCTGACTGTGGAGGTGGGTGTGGATGTAGAACATACCATTTATCCACCCATTCCTTCATTCCACAAGCTTTTATTCCAAGTGTGTGTGAGGGAACTGACCCTGGACCTCACTGAACCACGTCAGTTTCTTGGGGTTTCCATCTCTGTCTAGGAGCCAGCCCAAGGGATGTTGCCTTGGCCATTGGCATTTCATGGCTCATGGCTTTATAAACTTTTATCGATCTTGAAAAACTAAGGCCAGGCCCTCTGCCTCCTGACCAGGAAGGTCCTGAACCTGCCTGACTCTTGGGGTTCAGAAGGCTTCCCAAAGCCTATTAATTACCATTTCCCCTCCTTTGGCCACCGCCATCATAGCTGACATCTGCTCCCTTTTTTTCTTTTATACTTTTCTGGGCTGCATACCTCAGGCTTCCCAAGAAAACTGTTTTCAGGGCTTCTTCACAAAGACTAGAATGGACCCCAGACTCTTGGTCATTGGCCTTTTGGATATAGGGCAGGGGTGGGGAAATGTCCTTACGTTGGGTTATTGGTGGTGGTTGTCCTTTGTTTTCGAAGAAAACCAACATGACGTCACTGTGCTAGAGTCAAGTTATTGTGTGTCTGCTGTGGCTGATCAAGACCAGTGCGAGCTCAGAATGTTCTACCACAGGTCGGGCACAAATAGAGTCCACGTGAACATTTGGGGTGGATTCTCTAAATTTGTGAATCTTGCATTTCTTTTGGGCTACTTCAATTCTGCTTTGTTCATAGACCACAGCACCTCCTCTGATGAGGGCACGCCGTGCTGAGTGGTCCTGTGCCAACGTCTCCCATGTCACACAATCAATTTCAAAGTTCTTAAGAGAGACTTTGATTCTTCTGACCACCATGTGAACGTTTGCCCTGTGTGAGTTCTCCATAAAATAGTTTGTTAGGCAAGTGTACATTTTGCATTCAAACAATGTGGCCAGCCCATCTGAAGTAGAGTTTCAATGCTTGGCAGTTCAGCTCAAGAAAGGACCTGAGGGTCTGGTACCTTATCCTGCCAGGTGATCTTCAGAATCTTCCTAAAACAATTCAAATAGAAGGGATTCCGTTTCCTGGCCTGGCACTGGTAGACTGTCCAGGCTACATGATAAGATGGTGCGTCTCAACTACTCAGCGCTGATGGAGCCACATTGATTAGTGATACAGGCATGGTTCTGGAGAGATGGGCTGAACACTTCCATGGTGTTCTCAGCAGACCATCATCAATCGGTGCTGAAGCCATTGACTGGTCACCTCAGGGTGAAGTCGGGACCTCCCCGGCTGAAGCTCCAGTTGAAGAAGAGGTTTTGAAGGCCACGAGTTTCCTTTCCTGTGGCTGAGTCGCCTGGTGCTGATTTTATCCCATCTGAGATCTACAAGGGAGGGGGTCCGTTGCTCACACAACATTGGGTTGTAATTCTGTGGGGAAATTGGGTTTATCTATTGATGAAATAACCTCAAGTTCAGTGGGAACTTGTTCAGAATGTGGCTGCTCTTTTTTTAATTTTAAAAAAAAATTTTGACTTTCTTTTTTTATCTTTTTTTCTTAATTTATTTTGATTTATCAATAATCACTTCCATATGCTTTTGAGTTTAAAATTTTTCTCCCCCTTCCTCCCCACCACCCTCCCCAAGATGGCGCACAATCTGATATAGGCTATACATTTACATTCACATTAAACCTATTTTCACATTAGTGATGTAAGTAAAAATCAAAACCAATAGGAGTAACCATCAGAAAGAGGAAACAAAACTCAACAGAAGAGAAAAAAAATAACAATTCAACTTCCATAGTTCTTTCTCTGGATGTGGATAGCATTTTCTGTCACAAGGCCTCTGGAGATGTCTTAGATCCTTGTACTGCTGGGAAGGGTTAAGTCTATCGATATTAGTCATCACACAAAGTAACTGTTACTGTGTACAATGTTCTCCTGGCTCTGCTCACTTCACTCTGCATCAGAACATACGAGTCTTTCCAGTTTTTTCAGAAGTCAGCCTGCTCATCATTTCTTATAGCACAATAGTATTCCATCACATTCATATACCAGAACTTACTCAGCCATATGTGGCTGCTCTTTTTAAGTAACTCTAAATTATCTTAAGAATCACAGAGCTTTAAAAATATATTTTATTTTCCCCCAATTACATGTAAAAACAATTTTTAACATTTTTTTTTAAAGTTTTGAGTTCCAAATTCTATCCTTCCACCCCTTCTACCCCTCCCTGAGGCAGTAAGCAATCTGATATAGATTACACATATGCAGTCATGGAAAACATTTCCATATTAGTCATTTTATACAAGAAGACTTGAACAAAATAAAAAAGAAAGAAAGTGAAAAATAGTGTGCTTCAATCTGCATTCAGACTCCGAGTGGATAGCATTTTCCATCATCAGTCTTTTGGAATTGTCTTGGATCATTGCATTGCTGAGAAGAGCTAAGTCTGCCAAAGCTGATCCTCGCACAATGTTGCTGTTACTGGATAAGACGTTCTCCTGGTTCTGCTCACTTTACTCTGCATCAGTTCATGAGAATCACAGAGCTTTGAAAGAGACCCAGTGTCCTGCTGTACTCATACCCTGGTTAGACCCAACTTGGAGCGTTGTGTTCAGTATTGGGAAAGCTGTTGTGAGCTGGGGTCCAGAGGCAGGCATCTCTGTAGTGAAGGCCTTCAGGGTCGTGCCATATGAGGTCCAGTCCAAGGGAATAGCAACATTCAACCAGGACGAGAAAAGACTTTGCCGGGTAGCTGTCATCAAATATTTGTAAGGTGCCTCTGCTTGGCCCCAGAGGGCAGAAGGACCTGGGATGAGTGGAGACCAATTTGGGCTCGGTATAATGAAAGACTGCCCCTAAATGGTGGCCTGCACTGGTGGGTCCCGCTTCACTGGGGGCCCACAAGCCGGGGCTGAATGAGCAATTACTGTGCATGTCTCAGAATGACTTACAGCTCAGAAATGATGATGGGAAGAGGTGTCACTAAGATCCCTTACAGTGGAAGGAGCAGGGCGTGGCAGTCAAGAAGATCTGGGTTCAAGTCCCATCTCAGATATCTGTGACCTACATGGCCTTGGGCAAATCACTTCAACCTCTGTGCGTCTCAGTTTCCTTTTCTGTCAAACAAGGGGATTGGATTAAATGGCCTCTGAGGGCCCTCCCAGCTTTCTGTGACTCCATGGACTTGGAGATACCCCGATCCTATGATAGAAGCTTGAACTGGCTGCATTTCTCCTCTCACCTCCTTCTGACCCCAAGGGAGGTTCCAGGAAAGATGGAAAGGGACAGTAGGGAAAGTCACTTGTTTAGAAACACTCCGTGTTTAGTGTCCTGTTCTCCACTGGATTGGGTGCTGGGAAGCAAAGAAGGGTCGGTCCCGCTGTCCACCAAATGAGGACTGCTCACATCCCCCTGATATTGGGGAGCCCTTGCGACTACTCTGGGGGCACCAAGGGCCAGGACGAGGCAGAGCAGAAAGGAGGGAGTCCCTGAGGGGATGTCATTGCTTGGCAGGGCCCAAGAGGGATAGCTGCGTAGCTCAGCCTCTGTTAGTGTGGGCTGCTCTGAGGCCCTTAATTTGGGGAACCTTGGGAATGAGTGGGAAGGGGTCTTTTGAGTTAGTTAATAACCATAAAAAAGCAAAATGTGCCCCTAGAGCCATCTCTGTGCTAAAGCACTAGAAGAGGAACTTCCCACAGATGCTTGGGGTCAGCTCTCTGGAAGCTTTTTCCTGTGAGTTGGAGAGATGATGGGAAATTGGGAAGAGAGGGTCAGGGTGGGTCTTCAAATCCATCACTTAGGAAGTCTTCGCTTGGTATTTTGTGCTAAGTATGAAGCATGTACCTTGGGATAGAAATTGTGCTCTACGCCCCCTGATTTGAGGTGGGAGGGAAGGAGTGGGGGGGGTTGTGATCTATGAATTTTGGGAAGTTTTTTGTGGATGTGTAAATAGAGGAAGAAAAAATCCCCCAATCTCAAAGTTGAACAGAAGCCACCTGTCTAACCAACACCGAGCATGATCCCCTCCTCATATACCTGACCTTTAACCTTGGCCACCTCAACCCAACCCTGCCCCTATTCCATCTATCCTTCAGTAGCTGCTTCCTGGGGCACACGGATGGTCATCATCATTCTCCTCCCTCAAAGACTGGCAGCGGCTCGCCATTGCTTAGGAGTTGGCCTGCGCAGCCTGGCTCCATCTGGCCTTAGTTCATGTCACTTGCCATCCGGTTCTCTCTGCGCCAACCAGCCTGAGCCCCAAAGCTGCTCCCCAAGCTGGAGCTCATCTCTGGAATAGAGCCGCTGGCAGTGCGTTGCAGCTGGCGCCATATGAAGCTATTAGTGCCGGGGCACTAATGGAGAGGTTTGGTCGTCTCCTGACTGCGCTGGCATCAGTGAATGGGACGCTGATGGGGATGTTACTGAGGAAACCAGAATGAACGTCAGGCATTCATTATGGACCCACATTTGGAGGGCCCTTTGATTTTATCTTCATTATTACTCTTCAGGAAGCTAGAGATCTATGTTTGCAGCCAGGCTTTTAAAATCTGCAAGTGCCCCATGCTCTCGGCATATTTATGACCAGCTCTAGTGAGCAGCATTATGGAAACTAGCTGGCATCAGGCTCCTTTGGGGGATGAGATAAGTGAGCACAGGAATTTTTATCTTCCAGAATTATAGACTCTCAGAGTCGGGAGGGCCCTTCATGACCGCCCAGTCCAGCCCACACCTAAATGAGCATCCAGAACTTAGTGCAGTGCCTGGCACGTAGGGGAAGCTTTGCTAGATGCTTGTGGGCTGAGTGAGAGCTGAGAAATGGTCATCTAGCCTTGGCTTGTGGGCCCAGGCTGTGGGGGCGGAAAGAGACGTGTCCCACAAGAGCCTGTCGTTGAAGAGAGCCTCGGAGGGTGATGTGCCGACATGCCCAGCCACTGCTCCTCTGGCCATCCTGTGTGGTGCAGAAGGATGGGTCAAATCCCTCTTCATCGTGGAAGCTCTTTAAATACTCAGAGATGAGTATCACGTATGTCACCCCCAGTCTTCCCTTCCTCAGGCTAAGCGCGCGTAGCATAGATCCTTACGTAGATCCCCATATGGTGTGAACCTGTGCCCCCTCCTTGAGAAGAACATGCTAAGATACAGCAGCACAGACACATGTAGACATATGTATGTATGTCTATTCATACATGTGTGTATATAACAGGCACACACATATATATATGCAATACATACACACATATACCTATGTGCACATATATGTATGTAATAGACACACGGAACAAATGATGTATATCTAATGCAGTATATGTACATTTACATGCACATGCATGTATACAATAGACATGCACACCTATACACACATATGCATACACACATATAATAGCCGCAGATGTGCACACATATGTACACAATGCACATATACATACAATGTCTGTATACATACATGTGCCTACATGCACACACATATAATAGACACAGATATACATCCAGTTACATGCACATGCATACATACATTTCTACATCTATTTAACATCTACATATGAAGCCAGAGGAGAGTAGATGATCCTAATTAGCAGTTGCTGATTGAAATAGTGACTAACATTCCCAGTCGCCAAAGTGAACTAAATCAGAGTCTACGTCCTCAGGACCATGTCTGGGTTTGCAACTTTCCCTCTTGGCCCTAGCCCGGCAAACTGAACACTAGATTTGGAGCCAAAGGGCCTGGATTCAGGTCCTGGTTTTTGTCCCGACCAGCTCCAGGTGTGTCCTGGGGGCATGTGCCTGATGAGCTGGGCTCCCCTCCCGATGGCCCCTCTCGCTACTTGGAGGACTATGGCCACTCAACCTCTTTCAGACTCAGTTTCCTTACTTGTTGTTGGGAAGATCTCTGAGGTCCTTTCAGCTTTGTTTCCATGGAGGAAAAAAGTCCCCTTAGAGAGGCATCATGGCTCAGCAGAGGAGGTGTTCGGGACCTCGGTGATTCTCAGGTCTGCCATCTGCTGCCTGTATGACTTTGTCCTAGTCATTTCTACTCTTCGGTTTTCTCATCTTTAAACGAGAGGGTTGGACTCCACCTCTAGGGGCTGTTTAGTTCTCAATCTATGATCTTATGATCATTTGACCTCCTTGAGCCTCAGTCTACCCCTCTGTAAAAACAGGGATAATGCCTGAATGAGAGATAGCATTAAGAGCTCACCCTGGAACCCGGAAGACCCAGGTTCAGATCCTGACTCACACACATTGTGTGATCCAGGGCGAATCGATGAACCTTCAGTATTCTGGGCAAGATGGCTACCTGTATTAGTAGATGGAGTTTCCTCCTGCTGAAGGTTCCTTACGGCAATACTTATGTTAGGCTACTTGGTGTTGGGAGAAAAGCAGTTGGTATATCCTAAGGGCTACGGTGATTTGTCTTCCTTCCCAAATATGCATCTGCACTTTGGAACAATGTGCTGGAAGTCCCACTGCTTACTTCTTCTTCAGGGGCAGCTAGGTGATACAGTGAGTAGAGGATTGGGTCTGGAGTCAGGAAGACCTGAGCTCAAATTAAACCTCAGACACTTACTAGCTGTGTAATGCTGGGCAAATCATTTTATACCTCAGTTTCCTAATCTGTAAAATGGGGACAATAATAATACCTACCTCCCAGTGTTGTGAGGATCAAATGAAGTAATGAAGTGCTTAGCACAGTGCCTGGCACACAGTAAGTGCTATATAAATATTAACTATCGTTATTATTACAGTAAGGACATGTAATGAGTGGGATTTCACATGTCAGTTTACTTCCAGATCTGTGCCCTGGTGGTGACAGCCTGACCTTTGCTACCACTCTCCCCCCAGGCGAGGCTCCTCGCAATCAGGCTGCCCTAAAAGGTGATGTGTCAGGGAGGGATTCAGGCAGGGTCCTGATGCCCTGGGGGTCGAAGCTTTGCGCATGTACTGTGAAGCCATCCTGCCTTCCAGCAGTCTCCCTTTGGGTACTGAGAAGCCAGTTTAATTTAGCTCTTGTTGGTGACCTGGAGGTGATCTGAGGAAGGTGGAGGGATGTTATCAGAGGCTGCTGGGATGGAAAATAGACAAATACTAGGTGTTTTTCTTTGGGGTTTTTAAGCAAAAATGTGGCTGAACACTTTTTTTTTTACTGGAATGCAGCTTTAGGGCCATTTCTGCCTTAAAAGAGGGGGCAGCTTCTCCATCTCCACAGTAGCTCCCCCCCCATGCTCCTTCATTACTCCCTCCCCCCACACACACAATGGAACATCTCAGATGGAGAAGCCAGGATGAAGCCACTTGTGTCTTAGGGTTCAGATGAAGCAATGGCCTCTTCGCTTTCTTTACCATTTTTCTTCTTCCTCTTTTTTTGGAAGGGGGAGGCCTGTCATGTTGTTAAAATGAACAAATAGTGAAACTTTTTTGGAAGGTATGATGGGCTCCTGGGTAATTAAAAGCCTTCGGGGGATTTTTCAAAAAGCCCTTTATGAGAGCAACAAAATGAGAGCATGACTGGAGAGAAATGGGAGGGCCAGTGATGGCAACCTCCAGTCCCGACGCAGGACCCTGTTGGCCCCTGTGCTCGCATCCCTCCTAAATCAGTGCGGAGGCCGGGTTTGATTTATTCTGAGAAGGTGCAGAATTAGCCCGTGATTCATGATTGCTCTCCTGCACAGACTCACTACTCGGGCCTAGACATCAGGAAAAGCTCTCTGTCCCAAAGGGTTTTGGCGTCCCGCTGGGACTGTACCGGGTGGGATTGGTTCGTACCCCAGCCCCGTCACTCGTTAAGTGACTCTTGGTTGAGTCACCGGCTCTGGATTTCAGTTTCCTCTTCTGTGAAAGGCGGCGCCGGGACAGGCTGAATCCTTCCAGCCCTGGCTCTTGAGGCTGGGATTGTCTGGAGAGCCAGCCCCGAGGAAGGGTTAGCATTCTTCCCCATGGCTTTCTCTTCTGGTGTGTTGGTGAAGTTAATGAGTGTTGTGGAGGGAGAGCCCCCAGCTTGGGACTCTCCCTGTGTGACCGTGGCTGGGTCACTTCCTTTTTCGGGGTTTCAGTGTCCTCTATAAAGCCAGGAGGCTTTACTAGATGATCTCATGAAGTCTGTGAGCCTCTGATACGATGTATCTAGTGCTTTGTAGCAAGAATGTAGGTTTACACCTGCCTGTAAGGTTTACAAAACTTTATCACTTAGGGTGACCAAAAATGGAATGGGCTGCCACAGGAGGGGAGGGCTCCAAGAGAGGATGGATAAGATAAACATTTATTAAGCACCTATTGTGTACCGGTACTCTGCTAAGCCCTAAGCTAGGGATACAAGAGAGGTAAAAAACCTTCCCTGCTTTCCAAGAAGCTCGCACTCCAATAGGCACATGCCAACAGCTGTCTACAAGCCTGCTTTAGTGCAGGATGAACCGGAAATCATCGACAGAGAGAAGGTACTAGAAGCAAGAGAGAGGAGGAAAGGCTTCCTGTTAGAAGGTGGGATTTTATCTAGAGCTTAAAGGAAGCCAGGGCAGCGGGGAGGTGGAGATGAGGGAGAGAATTCCAGCCACAGAGGGAGAGCCAGTGAAAATTGCCTGACTTGGGAAGTGGGAATGGAACGTCTTGTTTGGGGCATAGCAAGGATGTCACTTATAGAGTGTGACAGAGGATTCTGTGAGGGTGCAGGTTGGACTAGACAGACAAGGGGACCCTTTCCCTTCTGAGATTCTGTGAGCCAAACCCCCATTTTAGAGATGAAACTATGAGGCTCAGAGAGGGCCCCTGTACCTGGGACATAATACGACATGTTTGTTTGTAATAGGCATGTTTGTGTGTATGCCACATACCATCGCATGAAAATGCAACCCACTGGAAATCTCTTTAGAACTTGGATCCATCCTGAATTTATTGGAAGTTGCATCCAGTAGGTTTGATGGTCTGTTCCCTGGTTAGGCGTGGCATAGCACTGGATCCCTGGACTTCACACACTGGAAGTACCTGCTGCCCTTGGGACCTCTCCCTCTGATTGGCTGGTTCCCCCTAGAACCTCCGTTTGAAGGCAGAGGGCCAACCCTGTCTTGCTTCCTTTCCAGCCTCCACTCCTGACTATCCCACACTTTCTGTACAATGGCACCACCATGGGTACCTATCCCCTTTTTGGCTCCCTTTATTTTTTTAAACTATTTTATTTTATTTTTAATTTATTGAATAAAACACTAATTTCCACAACATAGTGCAATAAAAAAGATGATTGCACATGAAACTGCAAATCTACTATGCACAACTTGCTATTCCTTCCAAATATACAATATTATCATGTAAATTTCTTTTTCTTCCCCCCCCACCTCTCCCATTGGCTACCATTAGACAGAAATAGGTATGTGTAATATATATGTATGCATGTATGTATATATATGTGAAATTACTCTGTACATACTCTATTTATCACGTCTTTCTCTGGATGCAGATAGTGTCGTCTTTCCTAGGTCCTTTGTAGTTAATTTGAGTATTTACAATAGTCAAAATGACACTCATTCAATGTTGTTCTTAAAAGAATATTGCAGTTACTGTATAGAATGTTTTCTTGGTTCTGCTCATTCCACTCTTCATTATTTCATGCAAGTATGTCCATGCTTTTTTAAGATCATTGAGCTCATCATTTCTTATAGCACAATAGTATTCCATCACAACCACACACCACAACTTGTTCAGCCATTCCCCAATTCATTTCTCATTCTCATTCAAAGTTATGTGTTGTTTTCCTCATTAGAATGTAAGCTCCTTGAGGGAAGGCACTGTCCTTCTTTCTGCTTGTATTTGTATTCTCAGCACTCAGCCCAGGGCCAGGTGTCTAGTAATTGTTTAATAAATGCTTGCTGAGTTGACATTTTGATATTCTTAATGGATCTGTGATCTCACTGATACACCGTCTGTCCGATGGTGTAGGTCACAACCAAACTGTGCCTGCCTAGTTTGTGTGACCCTTACCCCCTCTTCCCCAAAACTGCCGTGTCCACCCGATATCCTGAGCACCTTTCCCTAGACCTCTGGGTCTTAATGCGGTGTGGTTACCGACGGGTGCTGTCCATCCGTACTTGGCCTCATGCCCAGCCTACCTCAGGTCACTCATCTCCTTCATACCATCCTTTATCCTACTTCTTCTAAGTGGTTCCATCTGTATGTGGGACATGTGGCAGTGGCTCACATTGGCTGTAAGCTTGCGTCTCTGTTGTCTTTGGGTGACTCTCCATGTTAAATCTCTGCGGCTATTTGTTGTTTCAGTCGTGCCTGACTCTTTGTGACCCCATTTGGGGTTTTCTTGGCGGAGATATTGGAGTGGTTTGCCATTGGCTTCTCCAGATCATTTTAACAGTTGAGGAAACTGAGGCAAACAGGTTAAGTGATTTGCCCAGGGTCACGCAGCTGGGGAGTGTCTTCCCGAGGCCAGGCTGGGCGCTCTGTGCACTGTGGCGTGCCACCTAGTGGGCCTCTTGCTTCCTAATGTGCCTTTAATCTCTCCCTCTGTGACTGACAGACCTTTCTCCCTTCAGGCTCCCAGGTGCACCCCTGTCAATTCTGAGCCTCAGGTTTCTTGTGCCTTCAGCTGAGGCTTTTCGTCTTCGCTCATTAGAGAACTCGAGTCACAGAAGCAAGACCCAGCACATATATTTGCACTAAGATTCTCCCCAAGTGCTTTACATATGGTATCCCAGCCCTTTGAGCTACAGGCTATCTGTGGTCCCATTTTACAAGCAAGGTAGCTGAGGCGACGAGAAATCCAGGGACTGCCCAGTCACACAGCTAGTAAACGTCTGCGTCAGAATTCGCACTCAGGTCATCCCGATTCTACCTCAGTGTTAGCGCATAGACTTGGAGTTGGTTGGAACCAGGGGTCATCTAGTTCACTTTACGGATGAGGACCCTGAAGAGGAGAGCGGTGACATGCAGGTCGAGGTCAGGAAGGCCATGAGGCTGTGGTAGAGTTGAGATTCGAACCCAGGTCTGGAAAATTGGGCTCCCTGGCATAACTCTAACCCTCTTCTCTCTACACGTTGTCAGGCAGGACACCCCCCTTTTTTCTCTCTCCCTCCTCCTCCTCCCCTTCTCTCCCCCCTCTCTTTCTCTTGCTCTTCTTTCTTCTCTCTCTCTCACCTGTCTTTTTTGCTCTCTCTTCTGTCTCCCAACATTTGTCTGTCTGTCTGTCTTTCTGTCTCTTCTTCCTCTTCTCTTGGAATCAGGAAGACCTAAGTTCACATCCAGTCCCAGACACTTACTAGCTGTGTGACCCTGGGCAAGTCACTTCACCCTGTTTGCCCCAGTTTCCTCATCTGTACAATGGAAATAATAATAGCACCTACCTACCGCTGTTGTTGCGAGGATCCAGTGAGGTAATAATTGTAAAGTGCTCAGCACAGTGCCTGGCACATAGTAAATGCTATATAAATGTTAGTTATTATTATTCCCTCTCTCTCTCTCTCTGTCTCTCTCTCTCTGTCTCACACACACCACAAACAATATTGAACTGTATATATATTCCCCCAATTACATGTTGAAAGTTTTTCACTTGTTTTTTTAAGTTTTGATTTCCGTATTCTACCCCTCCCTCCCCTCCCCCTCCCTGAGACGGTAAGCAGTCAGATATAGGTTCTACATGTGCAATCATGTGAAACAGAGCTAGATGTTTAAAAGTGAAGGGGATGGTTAAATAAATTGTGGCCTATTAACATGACAGAATACCAGAATACAGCTGAGGTTCTGAGTCTGAGGAATGTAAAGGTGCCTCCACACTCCCCTGACCCCCAGTGGTGGGGACCCAGCAGAGCAGGAGGCCTGAGCCTATGTCTGGCTCTGGGGGGAGGGACTGTCCAGCTCACAAGTGTCCTGGCTCCTTCCCTCTGCCCCCCACTTCACCAATATCCAAAGGCCTTGTGCAGAGCCAGCAGCGCAGACTGAGCGTGAGACACGAGATGACCTTTTGGGGCACCGTCCTACGACTGCAGCGAGGTGTCAGGGTTTGCTGGGCCTGGTCACCTATTCAGGATGCAGCTGCAGCTCCCCAGGGGTCTCTGGCCAGCCTCGATGCCCTTTGGCCTAGGAGGGCGCTGGGGGAAGGGGGTGGCCCAAGGTCACCAGGTGCACCGTGGGCCACCCTGTGCTCTGCCCGTCATGGGCTTTGGGCATCATTCAAGCTGGGGGCCCAAGGGGTTCCTCTGTTTGGTTCAAAACCTGGGGAGGTGTTTCCCCATCATGGGCTGACAATTGACGCAGCTTCCTCAGGTGTCCTGAGGAGCCCCACATGAATCTGAACTTTAATCTCCACACACCCCAACTACTTTCCTGCCCCAGTCTCCCCGCTCCCATCCCTCCTCCTCTCGGCTATCCACAGCCCTCCTGCCCACTCCCTCTCCGCATTTCCATTTTGCCCCCAGACTCTGATCTGGTGACTTTGGCCTCGTGGCTGGTCCTCCCATGAGACCCGCCATCACCCTGGGCTCTGGGCCTTCTCTCTGACTGACTGCCGTGCCTGGAACGCTCTCCCTCTTAGTCTCCACCTCTGACTTTCCTGGCGTCCTTCGAGGCCCGAATCAAATCCCACCTTCTATGCAAGCCTTTCCCAGCCCTTTGCAGTGCTCCTCTCCTGCCCCCATGGACCATCTCCAGCTCCTCCTGGCTTTATCTTGTTTGCACATGGTGGTTTGCATGTTGTCTCTCTGTTAGATTGTAAGCTCCCTGAAGGCAGGGACCGTGGTTCTGTTTTCATGTTTGTGTCCCCCGCGCTTAGCACAGTGGCTGGCACATGGTAGGAACTTCAAAATTGTTTATTGACAGACATCAACACTGGTTGATGGTGGTGACACCTGGGAGAGGCTGGAGTACAGGCCAAAGAATCTGGGCTTTACAGTCAGAATCGGGGTTCAGATGCCACCATCACTACCTTGGAGACCCCCAACATCGCTTCACCTGCCTCAGCTTCAGTTTTCTGATTTGTAAAATGAGGGCTTTGGACGGGGTGGCCTTTGACATCCTCGCAGGTCCCAGTTGCTGACCCCGGGCCTGGCCCAGGAAGGAGGCCAGAATGAAGGCGCAGTCGGCGATAGAGTCTGGGCGTTACAGAGGGCTGGCATTATGTCCAGCCTGGATGCTACTTCCGCTCCTCCCATTTGCTAGGGTGAAGGGAGAACGGGGTCAAAGAGACTTCGAGGGGCTCCCCAGCTCCTCCTCCTAAGGAGGTCTGGGCCTGCAGTGTGCACATGCGTGTTTCTGTGTGTGTGCACCCATGTACGCATGTGTGTACAGGTGTATTGCTGCGGTTGGTGATGTTCTCCGTGGCTACAACATTCGTCATCGAGGTTCCTGCCCCACCCTGACATTTTCCTGCCTGTTTAGTTTCAATTTTACTGAGATTTCTTTTCTTCTTTTTTTTTTTTTTAATGCAGGGGAACCAAGGACATATGACCCGGAGTTCAGAGGACCTATTTATAAAAGGTGAGCATCTCCACCACTCTGGTTTGTTTCTCTACATCAGGGGTTCTTAGACTATTAAGCAGCGTGGACCCCTTGGGTGGTCCGTGAAGCCTACGGTTGCCTTCTCCTAGTAATGTTTTTAAAGACATGAAGTAAAACGCACAGGATTATCAGTTATCACCCTATTTTAAAACTCGCAGTTCACCAGCCCTAGGTTACTAACTCTTGTTGAGCGAAGCCCCACGTGGCATGGTTTGGGGGTGTGTGCAGGGGTGCGTGTGTGTGCACGCTTTTGTGGTGCCCACTTCAATGAATGCAGAACCATTTGGATTGTTCAGAGGTGATAGCTCCAGTTATTTCACCTCATTTACCTGGAGAAGGTGCCCAGACGCACGAGCCGCTGGCTCTGTCAGGAGGCCAGAGGAGTTGTGTGTGTCAAAAAACGAGCATCATGAGCCTTAACAGCTTTGTGGAGCACCGCCGATACTGCCAGCCCCTGTCCCTGCATCCTGTTGCATGAAGACCCCTGGGCCACCAGATCCAAGCAGCCCCTGCCCACAGACTCCCCTTCCTCAGCACCCTCTGGAGACCTTCCTCAACGTTAGAATGCACTGGGAAATGAGGCATTTTTCCTCTTCTTCTCTCTCTCTGTCTCTGTCTCCCTCTCTCTCTCATTCTCTCTTTCTTCTCTCTTCTCTCATTCTCTCTCTGTCTTCTGTCTCTCATTCTCTCATTCTCTCTCTGTGTCTCTCTCTCATTCTATCTCTGTCTCCTTCTGTCTCTCTCTCATTCTCTCTCTGTCTCTGAGTCTATCTTCCCTCTCTCTTTCTCTCTCATTCTCTCTCTCTCCCTCTCCCTCTCCCCTTTGTCTCTCTCTCTGTCTCCCTCTCCCTCTCCCCTTTGTCTCTCTCACTCTCTCCCTCTCCCCTTTGTCTCTTTCTGTCTCTCTCTCTCCCTGTCCCTCTCCCCTTTGTCTCTCTGTCTCTGTCTCTCTCTCCCTCTCCCCTTTGTCTCTTTCTCTCTCTCTCTCTCCCTCTCCCCTTTGTCTCTCTGTCTCTGTCTCTCTGTCTCTCTGTCTCCCTCTCCCCTTTGTCTCTGTCTCTCTCTGTCTCTGTCTCTCTCTGTCTCTCTGTCTCTCTCTCCCTCTCCCTCTTCCCTTTGTCTCTCTGTCTCTGTCTCTCTGTCTCTCTCTCTCTCTCTTCCCTTTGTCTCTCTGTCTCTGTCTCTCTCTGTCTCTCTGTCTGTCTCTCACTCTCCCCTTTGTCTCTTTCTCTCTGTCTCTCCCTCTCCCCTTTGTCTCTCTCTCTCTGTCTCACTCTCTTTCTCTTTCTGTCTCTCTCTCTCTCTCTCCCTCTCCCCTTTGTCTCTCTCTGTCTCCTTCTCTCCCTCTCCCCTCTCTCTCTCTTTCCTCTTGAGGTCTTATGGCATTTAAACATGTCTGGAGCCATTCATGGCCCCCTGGTGATTTTCTTCTTCTTTCTTCACTTTGCCCTCAATTCCTGAGCATGTGACTTTCCCACTGTGGGGCTGGAGAGGAGAGAGATGAAGGGAAGCCAATGTGGACCCAGGACCATTTGGAAGGGTTGCCTGGCGTGAGACGTGAAGCTGGCTCCCCTGTTGAGTTCAGGCCATAAGTGTGTAGGCGGCGTAGGTCACGTTTCGTGGTACCATTCCAAGCGTGTTGGAAAGCCTAGGGGAAGGGCATCACCTGGGTCACAGATTTGAGCTGGAAGGAGCCTCAGAGGCCTTCTCAGAGACGGAGGCTCATGGAGGCTGAGTCTCATATCTGGCAGTCAGGGACAGGCCCTCTGACTCCAGAGACAGCGCTTTCCCCACTACTCTCCACTCCCTCAGTGTTCAGATGCGTCTCTAATGCCTGCCGCTTGAATAAAGCTGAGGGTCCTCTTTGCTGGCCAGTGGACAAATGGCTTGATGGGACCCCTAGATGTGGAGCTAGATGAGACCTTGGACGTTTGAGGAGATCAATGGCCTCATTTTCCAAAGGAACTGGGACAAGGGCAGCATCAGTGGACAGAGGCTGGGTTTGGGGTCAGGAAGGCCCAAGTTTGAGTCCTGCTTCTGACCCCTGAGCTGCGCCACTTTGTTAAGTTAATCAGTTGACAATGGATCTATAAGGAGCCTTCTGTGTGCCAGGCCGCCTTTCCAGGGAAGTCTCTCTGAGGCCCCTCTGTCCATGCATGGGGGCCGCCTCCCTGGGAAGCCCCCCCACACCACTGAAATAACAGGTCAAGACCCAACTGGGGTGGGAGGGAGACAGGGAGAAGTGGGCCCGTCTCACTTCACAAGATCCTGGACTTCAGGTTCCCAAGCCCTCATTTACAGATGAGGTAACAGAGGCCCAGAGTAACTGGCCCGCAGATGCACAGGTGGGATTTGAATGTGGATCCTCAGGCTCCAGGGCCAGGTTTTCGTTATTATGCCGAAGGCTTGGCAAACTTTAAACTGCAGTAGATGTGAACGTCGTGATTGTTATTACTGTCATTGCTGCTGCTCTTACTAACATTAGTCAGTTAATTAGCGAGCTTTCGTTAAGCAGGTGCTATGTGCCCACCCGGTGCCAGCCTCCGGGCGTATAAAGACAGTCCCAAGGACTGTGAGCGGTGATGGCGGCTCTGGCATGGACTGTTTCATGGTTAATCCCAGAGGACTGATTCATCTTTTTTCCCCCAAATCACTGATCACTTATTCCCTTTCCACAAGTCTGTGCAGCCTCCTGGGGCCTCCAGAGAGGAGCCATGCCCCACGGTAAGATAAAAGTCAGCTGCCACGGTTAGCGGAGGGAAAAAGACAGATGAAAGGTGTGTCATTTCTGGCTCTCAGAGAGTGAGGGATATGGGCTTTGTTAGCCCTGGATGGGGGAGGGTGGGAAATGTGGCGGGAGCCTGCAGACAGCCAGGGTTTAATGGTGGGGCCTGGCAGACCCGCCAGCGCCTTTATGACACAGGTCATTTATTTTTGCCGAGTTCCTTTCACGGAGGCTTTAGCCCCTGAATGGCTGTCAAAGGACAGAGAACCATTGTGTAGGAACGGGAGCACACATCAGGGCCTCAGTGTGGCAGCTGTTTGATGGCGCACTGACGTTGCCCCTCGAAGTTCAGGGAGGAAGGCACGAGCTGCTGGGACAAAGCAGCGGGGAGGACACAGTTACTGGCTGGGGAGGCTTCCAAGGCACCAGTCCTTGCTGCTTCTCCAGGTGGAAAGGGGCTGACTTGGTCTCCCCTCCTGCCTGCCGCAGGCGTACTTTAACAACACCACTGGCGCCTTCGAAATGAGAATGGCTTGGCCCTTCGGTGACAGCCAGCTTCCCGAACGCCTGCCAGTGAGATGTCTCTCGGTTTGGATGGAAGCTGGGCCCTGGAGGGAGCTGCTGGGGGAGGGGAGATGAGCCAGCTCGTTAGCTCCCCAGGCCTCGATTCAGCCCAGTACAAGAGTGTGCGAGGTCTAAGGAAAGGCTGGCCGGGCAAACCAGGCCAGGCAGAGAGCGGTTCTGTGACAGGGCTCACCAGCAAAGATGCTGCCCAATTAGAGCCCGGACCAGAGTTCTTAACCTTCTTCGTATCACGGGTGGCTGGTAGGCAGTCTGGGGACCCCTTCCTCAGACTAATGTTTTCCCGTATATAAAGTTAAATACACATGATTACAAAGGGAAGCCGTTACCGAAATCTATCTGTCTTCTATCTCTGTATCCATCCATCTATCTACACAAACCCCTGGTTAAGAACCCCTGACCTACACTTTGAGTAAAGAAAGAAAAATTCTTTCATTTTCCCCTAGAGCACTCTGGCTTGACCTAGCCACTCTGGGATTCTTTAATGAATGAGCCCATTTTCAATTCTCTTGGTTGTCAAGCCCCCTCCTCCTCCCCCAGCTCCTCAGGGAAAGGGGCACAGTGCCCACTTCTAGGCATCAGTAAATTCTTTTCACTTCTTCCTTCCCCCTTAGGCCCACACCTCCTGCTAAACCTCCTCAGACTGGAGATGAACACATATGCTGCCATTTTGGACATAACCCTTAGTCTCTGATGAATACATAAATATGAGACATACAAAAAAGCAAATTATCGAGGTGGCACTAACAACAGTTTCAGCCTCTATGGCTTTTTGAAGGTGGGAATTTCACCTTGAAGATTGGGGTTGGGAATGCCAAAGGTGAAGTGGGGGAGGGGAGAAGAGGATTTCAACCCAGGTGAAGCCCCAGCCCCAGAGGTGTGCTGATAATGTTTAACAACAGGCTCTCTGAAAACACATGTCCACAGGACACATTTTTAAAAATTTTATTATACATACATGTATAATTTCCCCCAATTACGTTAAAATAATTTTAAAAGTTTTTTTTAAAGTTTTGAGTTCCAAGTTCTCTCCCTCCCTCCCCTCCCCCATACTTGAGACAGTTTTAGTCATTTTGTACAAGAAGACTTGAATAAAAGAAAAAGAATGAGAGAAAGTGAAAGCTAGCCTGCTTCAGTCTGTATTCAATCAATATCATTTCTTTCTCTGGAGGTGGATAGTATGCTTGCTTCATCATTAGTCCTTTGGGATTGTCTCCGATCATTGCATTGCTGAGAAGAGCCAAATCTAACAAAGTCAGTCATCACACAACGTGGCTGTTACTGTGCACAACGTTCTCCTGGTTCTGCTCACTTCACTCAGCATCTGTTCATCTAAGTCTTTCCAGGTTTTTCTGAAATCACCCTGCTTGTCATTTCTCATAGCACAATAATATTCTATCACAATCATGTACCACAGTTTGTTTAGTCATCCCTTTGGTTTCCAATTCTTAGCCAACACAAAAAGAGCTGCTCTAAATATTTTTGTACATATGGGTCCTTTTCCCATTTTGGGGATATCTTTGGGATACAGACCTAGCAGTGCTGTAGCTGGATCAAAGGGTATGCACATTTTTATAGCTCTGTGGGCATAGTTCACAGTACACATTTTAAAGTTTCATCTGAATTATTAGCATTTTGGCCACCATGTTAAGTGTAGACAGTCAACAAAACAATAAATCAGGCCATGGTTTGTAGTTTTGCCAATTTCTAAAATAAAAATGCTTACACTGAAAATTTAACAATCAGCTTTCACCAGGTAGCAGGTCCAGCAAGGCCCAGGATACTAGCAGCAATAATCAGGCCACTTTGGCTGGAACAATAGAGACTTGATATTTCATAAAGGAGCAGACAAATGTGTGAGAAACCTGAAAAGATCAAGACTGGAGCCAGGTGGTGAAGGGCTCAAATGCCAAACAAAGGAATTTGGAATGTAGAGGCGATAGGGAGCCCACTGGGGTGGGGGAATGAGATAGCCACACCTGTCTTTCATCAGTAGAGCTTTGTCAGCTTGGTGGAGGGTGCTTGGAGAGGAGAGAGACTAGAGTCAGGGAGATCAGTGCAGTAGAGGCTGGGTGAACAGCCACGAGACCCCAAGCTATGGCAGGTATGGCTTGGATGCAGGCAAAGCGGGGGCTGGGGGACAGTATTTTCCCCACCAAAATGCTTTGAGATAGATGTCACAAGAATGATGGTGAGCATACTGAAGATCAGGAAACTGAGGCCCAGGGAAGTGATGACCTATGCTACCAGCAATGATAAAGCATGGCATTTAGAGATCCCTGGAAATGTCTCAGTAACAATCGACATCCAACTTTTGACAATGTCACATAAGGAGTTTTGAAAGGACAGACGTTGAACTTGGCTACAGCCTCTAAGCTCTCTCCCCATTCCTAAGATGCTATGATTTGATTCTGTGAGTCTGTTGAGCTCTCATATCTTAATGGAAGGGGAGTTTACTTTCTGGCAAGTGAGAAAGATGGCGATGGTTGGGCTGAGCCTCTGTCAAACACTTTGTGCTGGTCTGCCCTTCAGTCTCTGAGGTCGATGCGCTTCCCAGTGAGAGCTCATTGGCTCTGTCTTGGTTGGCCTATGAAGGATTATAGGGAGATAGAAGGCTAGAAAATCAAAGAAATTCCAAGCTGAACAGAGAATACACAATTCTGAATTTAAAATAAGAAAGACAGACAAACCAGAGTGTTTTAAAGGGAAGTGGTATTGGACTTATCTGAATCCTAAAGATAGAGGTGGTCTCAAAAGAGATGTCTAGAGAGAGGCAGTATGGTGTAGTGATTAGAGAGCTGACCTTGGAGTCAGGAGCACCTGAATTTCAATGGTGCCTCTGGCACTCGCTGTTGGTGTGAGCACAGGCCAGTCCCTTCACGTGTCCGAGTCTGTCCCCAGACATAAAGAGGAACATCAATGCCCCTGATTCCATCATGCTTTTGTGCAGTACATCGTCAAGAGCGCTGAGGTCCTGGATGCAAATCTGGGCTCTGTTACTTACTCCTGGTCTGTCCTCGGGTGAGGCCGTTGACCTCCCTGGCCCTCAGTTTACTGATCCACACAGTGAGGGGAGTTGGATCAGAGGACCCTAAGCTTCCTCACCCCAAGAGGTCTTCAGGGGGCTCACAGGACACACTGGTTGTCGTTAAAGGATGTGGAAATGCCAGTTACTATTTGGACATCCCTGGTACTACTTGTCTAAACTTTTAAGAGGGTTCAGTAGGCTGTAGGGAACGAGAGGAAATACAGATAAGTATCAGTTTTGAACGGCTCATTCTTCAGAATGCCAACGCAAATTGAAAGGGGGTGTGTGTGATTTCAATCTGACATTCTCTTTCCACTTTTAGAACAGAACAAATGGTTTCAGATGATCAATTATTTATCTGTTTAACTGCTCTCAACAGAAGAGTGGAGAACAATCATCTCATTAATATTCACAACCTGTTCCTTGTACAAACACTTTTTTCAAACTAGTCCTGATATATTTTCACCTTTTATGTGCTCACATCAGGAAAAAAAAAAAGAAGAACCTAAAATAATATCCATTAGGAACAATGATAATCAATCTGAGAGATAAAATTTGAAGCCCAAAGATTTCAAAACCCATGTAGCTGACTTGGTATATCAGGGACCAAGGATAGAGACCAGGAGTGCTGGTCCTCTCCATGAGAGGCTGACAAATGCTCCTTTACCATGGGGCAAGTAGGAAGACCACTTCTCAGAGATGGTAGAGGAGTGAGGTTTCCAGTGCTGAGATCCTGCAGGTCTGTGTTAATAGGCTTTAGACCTGGGAAGAAGCCTCAGATGACGAGCTGGCTTTTTTAAAGCACCGAAGCTTGTTAAGGTTTCCAAAGTTCTTCGTGTCAATATTCTTGTTGAGAATCTCACAATAGAGATAAAGGGTGGGGAGGTAAGAAGATGCATTCCCTTTTCTAGGTGAAGGCTCACATATATGAAGGGATCTTTTCCGTGACAAAGAGGTAGCCCTTCCTCTTGCCAAGACCATTTCCTTGTATCCCAGGGGTTCCCATCCCCTGTTCCCATCCCCTCCCATCTTCTCTGGCAGATGGTACCTTCAGTCATCCTCTCTCTCTCTCTCTCTCTCAACTTCTCCCTAACTCCTTGATCCTTCTCTACTGGCGTCATACGTGCCCAAGTCTCCTCCACTTTAAAAACTTCACTAGAACCTACCACACTTCCCACCATGATTTCATCCAATATCTCTCCTCCCCTTTTCAACCAAACTTCTTTTAAGAAGTTGTCTACACTTCCTCGATGTTCACACTTTCCTCAACTTTTTGAAATCTACCTTCTGGCCTCATCACTCAATGGAAACTGTTGCCTCCCAAGTTACCAGTACTCAGTTGCCAAATCTAATGGTATTTTCTCAGTGTTCAACCTTCTCAACCAATCTGTTGAATTTGATATCCTCTCCCTCTTCCTGAATATTCTCTCTTCTCTGGGTTTTCCCAACACCACTTTCTCTAGGTCCTCCTCCCACCTGTCTGATGACTCTTCTGTTTCATTTGTTAGCTCATTATATCATAAACCCTAACTATGCCTGTTATCTAGGATTCTAACCTAGGTACTCTTCTCTTCCTACACTCTCGTGATAACTTTGTTATCTCCCATAAGTCTAACTTGTATCTCTATGTAGATGACACACAATACTTATATAGCACATATTTACATGTATGTGTAAATATACATACATGTATATATTATTCATATACATATATGATAGATATTAGATGATGATAGATAGATGACTCTCCCAGTCACTCTCCTGAACTTAATTCCCATACCACCAATTGCCTATTAGACATTTCAAACTGGTTTTCCAGAGGTTTCTCAAATTCAACATATCTAACACTTAACTCATCATCTTCCCCCCCTGCTTCCAAATTTCCCTAATTCTTTTGAAGATGCTGCCATCCTTCTAGCCTGCCAGGTTTATATCCTTGGCATTTTTCTTGCTACTCTCTCTCTCACCCCTCGTGAACAATCATTGGCTAAACCTTGCCATTTCTATCTCCCAGTATCTCTTGTATCTGACTCCCTCTCCTCACTCACCAGCTCCTACCTTCCTACCTTCAAGTCTCTCACCATTCCAGGCCATTCTACATGCTGCTGCTACAGTAATTTTCCTCAGTGCTTAGCACAGTGCCTGACACATAGCAGGAGCAGTATAAATGCCCATTCCCTTCTCCAGCCTTTAGCATAGATCCGGCCTTTGACTCCCCATTCAGTCACCTCTACTAGCTTCTTGTCGCCTGTAAGAACAAATGTGAATTCTTCTGTCCTTAGCGCTAGAGTCCTTCTGGTCTTTCCCTCCCGTTGGTCCTTACTTCTCCTCTGGTCCCCTCTGTCTGGCTGTCTCTTTCTGTTCCTCACATCTGAGGCTCCCTCTCCTGGCCCCTTTCCTTCACTGACCATCCCCTGTGCCCGGAATGCACTCCCTCCACGTTGCTGCTTCAGGGAGGCCCAGGCGCCATCTTCTGCGGGAAGTCTTTCCTGATTCTCCCCCACCCCCAACACACACCTCTAGTGCCCTCCCTCCCAGACTCCCTTATGTCTAACAGCTTTGTACACGTTTGTATTGACTCTCTTCGTGTTCGTGCTACGTATTTATTTATAGCACAAATATCATTATTTCTTTTGTATCTCTCCAGTAGAGTATAAGCTTGATTGCCTCATTCTTTGGACTTGGATACTCAGAACCTGGCACATAGTAGGCACTTAATAAATGTTTGTTGACTGACTTACTGATTCAAGTGAATTCCCGAGGGCACATAGCTACTTAGTATTCAAGTTGAGCCTTGGTCTCTTCCTTATCTTGCACTCTACCCACTTTACCACGCTCCCTCTCTTACACAGCCCTGGAAGCAGTGTTCTGATTTAAACGGCCTCTATCTTGGCTGGACCGAATAGTTTGCATGTTAGTGTCCCCATTAGATTGGGAGCTCCTTGAGGGCAGGAGCTGTCTTCTGCCTTCCTTTGTGTCTCCAGCGCTTAGCATAGTGCCTGGCACCTCGTCGGTGTGTAACAAATGCTTGTTGACTGACCAGAAAAGATTCCGTAAGTTTACGGCGAATTCTGACTAGGAAACTCTCTGGAGGCCTGCCCAAATCCCTCCTTGTTACTCGTAGTTTCTTCAGCTCCCCCATCTCCACTCCTGATCAGACTTACTTTGGTGACTCATACTTGCATCTTCAAGCCTTGGGGTCAGTGGTTCTATTCTGACTTCCTATTACTGTTTTTCAGTTGTTTCGGTCCCGTCCAGCTCTTCGTGACCCTACTTAGGGTCTTCTTGGCACAGAAGCTGGAGTGGTTCGCCGTTTCCTTCTCTAGCTCAATTTACAGATGAGGAAGCTGAGGCAGACAGGGTGAAGTGACTTGTCCAGGGTCACACAGCTAGGAAGTGTCTGAGGCCAGATTAGAACTCAGGGAGATGGGTCTTCCTGACTCCAGGCCTGGCACTCTGTTCACTATGGCGCCATTAGGCTGGCCTCTTGCTTCCTAATGGTTCTTCAGTCTCTCCCCACAGGCTCCCTTCAGACTCCCAAGTGCACCCCCATCTCTTCCCTTAGCATTAAATCTCTTGTAACTTCAGCTGGAGGCTGGTTTGGAACATTGTGACCTTTGTCAGAGGCCTGGAAAGTTGAAATTTCCTTTCTAGGTATAGACTGCAGGTGAAGCTGATGATGGTAACGTGGCGATTCCCACATTGTCACAGAGCCAGCATCGGGCACGCAAACCTGGCTGACCCTATGCCCGGTGAGCTGTAAATCGGTGCCTTGCTTTGGCAAAGCAGGTGATGATTCACACCTCGCACAGCCCCACTCATTGGCCGCTCCATAAATGTTAATTGACTTGAAAAATAGACTGAGCAGGTTCAGAGCATAACGCCAACGCAAACAGCTTTGAAAAACACAGGTGCCCATTTTGTAGTGGCGCAGCCACGCAGGCCCGTGCTTAATCTTAGCTCCCAGCATCCGTGACATTTGCTAATTAATGAGGCAGCGGTTCAGCAGAGGGTTGAGGTGAGAGCTTGGGGGTCCCCCTGTTTTATTAAGGAGCACCACTGCCAGATGTTTGCAACAGTCTGAATGATTCACACACCACTAGTGAATCCTCAGTCTCTCTTGAGTGGGTATTCACCGGGCAATGCCTCGCCCTGCCCTCCTCTTCCCTTCTGGTCTGGCTCTGAGAGAGGGATGCTAGGGTAGCAGGGGGTGGGTGGGGGTAGTTCTGCTGCAGTTATAGGAACACCTCGAGATGAGATGTCAGGATAGAGGGCGCTGGGGGGAAGACGTGACCCCAGCTGGCAGGGGCAAGCATGCCTCCCTAGCAGGTTGGTCCCCTGGGGCTGGGCTTACCTGCTCCATGGTGGTTAGCGCTCTGTATGGAATGTCATGTGAGGCATTGTGGGACCTGGAGAAGGAAGGGAGACAGAGAACTGGTCCTTCTCTTCACCATGCTTGTACTCTAATGAGAGGAGTAGGCGGAATGAGAAAGGACGGGAACATAGCAATGAGGAGTTCTTAGCCGAGGGTCTGCACACTTCTTAAGCTAGATTATGATAAGTGTATCTCAATATGATTGGTTTGCTTTGCATTTTATTTAATGACATAAAAATGGGATTCAGAGAAAGGAGCCACAGGCTTCACCAGACGAGTGGCCAAGGGCGCCTGGATGCGGAGGAGCTCCAGAAGCCTGGCTCCTGATGCACATGTCCCCAGGTAGGGTGACGCAGTCATGTACACAAGATGGTCCAAGTGGCTGCTGGGGAGATCAGAGGGAATGAATGAGGAGGAGGAATGCTAGTGGCCATCGCTGACGTCTCTTGTGAGGCTTTCAAGTTTGCAGGGAACGTTTGAGCCTTAGCCCAGTATTGTGACGGATGTACAGCTGCCTTTTTGAACCAGACAGACTTGTGATTTCATCTGCGTGGGGGAAGGCATGGTGTGGACACTCCTATCTACCACCATGGATCACCACCTGGCCTGGATCTTATAATCTTAGAGTCTCCTGAGGCCCAGCCGGTAAAGTGACCTACAGCACAAGATTGTGTGGCCAGTCTAGGTCAGAGGCAGAATCTGAACCCAGGTCTTTTGGACTCCAAGCCTGGCTCTCCACCTATTACCCTTTGGGTATTCACCCAAAATACGAAGGCTTTAGAGGTTAAAAGACTTGTCCAGGTCAAGTAGCTCAGAAGTGTCAGGAGAGACCTTTGAACCTCCATCTGTTTGATTCCAAGCCCAGTACTCTGTGGAGCCTTGTTGTGTGGCTTATGTGTTGGCTCAGAGAGAAAATATGTGTGTGGTGTGCAGTGAGTGTGCATGTGTGTATTTGTGCACGTGTGTGTGTGTGTGTATTAGAGCTGGTCCCAATCAGTTTTGCTTGGTTGGAACATAGGGCACAGACTGGGTCTAGCATGAGATGAAAGATGTTGATTGCACACTTGGAGGACATTGGGGACACTCTACAAATGGAGATGAATGGGGGGCCCTGGGAAAGTCTGTGGAAGGACTGTGGTTGTGCATTCAGGATGACTCCAAGTGCCACGAGCCTGAATGTCAAGGCTTCGTGTGATGCTGTGTTCCCCATAACACATACCTGCTTAATTCCTAGAAAAAAGTGGGGCAGAATGGCTGTCTACCTCTTCAGGCTGTGGATTTTGAGGGCTGTTCCTCACCCCACCCCCCAGTGCCCTTTGCTCCCCCCAGTCCCTTACCTTAGCCTCGCCAACCCTTGGAGTCAGCCAACGGCAAGTTGTGCCTTGACCAGTGAGAATGAATCCACGGGGAGCCCGAGCAGACCGAGGGAAGGGCGCTTGCTTTAGAATCAGCAGCCAGTTTGAGCCCAGCTCTGCTCCTCACTACCTGTGTCACCTTGGGCATCTCTGGGCCTCAGACGCTCATCTGTAAAATGAGGGGGTCAGAGCAGCTGGCCTCTGAGGGCCCATCTGGCTCTAAGTCTGTGGGTCTATTCCAGGACCCCCCTTTGCCACCTTCTTAGATATGGGGCACTGGTGAAAAACACTTAGTTGATAAAGAATCCACTTTGGCCTTGCTCACGAGTGGGAGAAACTCTATAAAATACATTCTAAAATTCCATTTTAGGTCATAGGCTCAGCTCCCAAACTCCTGGTGTCTTGAAAGGATTAGTGAAGGATTTGCCCAACTATCCCAAGCCTCGGTGGTTCTGAAGCAAAGACAAAGCCAGAATGGCCCATCCTGGGCCTTCCCTCAGGCCCTTCTCCTGCTCCTCTCCCACCCTCACAAGCTCCTGGTTTATGATTTTTCCCCCATAAGTGAACCCTTTGGCCCCCATCACAAGACAGGCCTCCCTCAGGTGCCACAGTTGGCCTGGAGGCCATTTACCTTGTCCCAAGGCCTGCGGAGTCTGGGAGAAAGTGAGAAGCCTTGTTCATATATTATTACAATGACAAAATGGTGGCTAATGAGATTAAAGCGTAACCTCCTTAAGGGCAGGTCTCACTTTTTGCTATTTGTACCCTCAGCGCTTAGTACAAAGCCTTTAGCATGATCTGCGCTTCATAAATGCTTGTTGATCCATTAAGAATGCCACAGTTTAATTCTCGGGCGCTGCAGTTAGATCAAGACTTTGCCTGTTGGGCTAGGTATAGCCCTTGTTGATAGCTCGTCACAGTGGCCAAACCGCTTTCCTCCTTGTGGTGCTGACGTTCGGGCAGGGTGTCTCAGTGCAGCTCCAAGCCATCGAAGCTTAACCAATCAGTAAGACTTTGGGGACACCCTGTATTGGGCTTCCACGTGTCCCCTTTTCTGTATGTTATGGCATCGTTTCAATCTTCAATAACCCTATGAGGTGGGTACTAGGGGTATTATTATTGCCATTTCACAGATGAAGAAACAGAGGCTCAGAGGGCTCCCACAGCTAATACGTGGCAGGGTTTCAATGTCCCCGTTCCAGGCCTTCCTCCAACTCCAAGCCCAATGGTATGGAGCACGTCCGGAAGCCTTTTGGGGAAGCTGGCAGCAGAAGCCTCCTTGTCCTCAAGCCCAGAGATGAGGCGCACATGTCATGCACTCTGGGGTTTCATTTGTTCATGTTGAAAAGTGTATCCAGGGTGTCGTGATGCTTTATGAGACACGGACGCCAGCTCGGCGTTCCTGAGCGCCGCAGAACAGTGCGTTTCAATGCCGCAGGAGCCCCTGATCTGGCTGGCAGATTGTCTCCCAGCGCTCATCCAGCCATAATCCACAGTTAAGTGAGTGGTGCCTCCAGCCGCTGCTACTTATTCTCTGTTTCCGTTGATTTGTGGGGGATTCTTCACCAAGTGCTTTCTGCTGTGACAAACACAAATCCCCTAAGTTAGTGTGTGTGTGTGTGTGTATGTGTGAGTATGTGTGTGCATGTGTGAGTGTATGTGCGTGTGTGAGTGTATGTGTGTGTGCGCGTGCATGTGTGTGTATGTGTGTGTGAGTGTGTGTATGTGTGTGAGTGTGTGTGTGTGCATGCATGTGTGTGCATGCGTGTGTGAGTGTGTGTATGTGTGTGTGAGTGTGGCAGAGGGAAGCTGAAAATCTGCTATAAAACAAATGTTCTGTCAGTGCCGAGAGCTTCCTGCAGCCATCGCCATCTTCTGCTGGCCTCTGGTCTCTTCCCTCCCTCATCCGTCCTACACACAACATGAGGTTCCCGCTGCACTGGTGTAACCACCTGGCTGTCCATTGCCCCTATGACAAAATGCTAACTCCTCTGGCGGTGAAAGCCCTTCACCATTTGGCTCTAGCCTGGGTTTCCAGGATGGATTACGAGGGTTACTTTCCCTCCTTCACTCTAGTCTCCAGCTAAACCCCCCACTTTGCTCTTTCCCATATGTATTGTGTCTCCCACCTCTGTGTCTTTGCCCAGACTGGACCTCATGCCTGGTGCTCTCTCCCTTCACATCTCTCTCTTAGAAGCCCAAGCAGCCTATGAGACTCTGCTTCCACGTCACTAGTTTATTCCTGCATTCGCCCGTCTTCTCCCCTGCCCATCACTTTGTGCTTATGTTGTTTCTAGCCTGCATTTCCTCATCTGAGACTGCTGCCTTCTCTCACCAGACATCCTAATGTCCACGAGGCTAGCTCAGGACCGTATGGCCCTTGCATTTGTATGCTCAGTGCCTCTAGGGTGCAATGAGGGGAACTTGTTTTTTTCCATTTTTTCCATTCCCAAATCTGGGATTTCATTGATGTAGAGCTTCCAAGGAGGAGATTTCATCTAGCAATGCCAGTCAGCACTTGCCCTATACCTTAAACCTTAGAGCATTGTCTGGGGCACTGAGAGGTGCCCAGGACCACATGATCTGAGATGACACTTGAACCTAGATCTTCCTGACTGCTGCTAGCTCTATCCCCTACGCCCTACTGCCTTTGCTTAGCACCTAGCAGGTGTTTGTTACAGACTCATTGATTGACCGATTATTCTACTCTTCATTAAACTGCCCACTTGCAGCATATGGGCACAAATGTTACCGGGAAGGGAAACGGTCTTTCTCCTGAATGATAAAAGGAAGACGCATGCTACTTTTCCATGGCACAGGGACCATGTCCTCACAAAATCCTCACAGAATTTCGGGATTAGGATAAACCTCAGCTTCCATCTAGCCTAACCATGCCTGAACAAGAATACTTGACTCACCCTTGGTCATCGAGCCTTTGGGTGAAGATCTCTGATGAGGGCAGAGGATAGGAGGATCCTTTGGAGGGATGAAGCATTTTTTCCCAGTCGATGAGAAGCCTGGGGAGGTGTTACAGACATGACTGAAGTCTAGGATTTGAAAAGCTGCCTTGTGGAGGAAAGATCTGATTTGTTCTGATCAGCCCTAAAGGGCAGGATTTAGGAACATTGATGGGGCTGCTGAACTACAGCTTTTGGCTTGATATATGAAAAAAAATCATTTACGTCAAAATGTTCAGTAGAATTTAAGCTTCTTGGGAGCAGAAACTTGTTTCACTTTTTTTTTTTGTATTTTCAGCCCCTAGCTCAGTGCCTTAGATAGAGCAGGTGCTTAATAACTGTTTGTTGAATTGAATTGTATCAAACAATTTAAGGTTTCTAAAAAGTGGAATGAGTTGCCTCAAAAGGTAGTGAATTCCTCCTAAAAAGGAGACTATAATTGGAAGCTGGATAACACTGTTGGGAGATATTGTAGGAAGGACAGCTATTCAGGCATGGATTGATTGGACTGGGTGACCCTAGAGGTTCCTTCCAACCGTGAGATGCTATGATTTGGAAACATCTTCTTTTATTCTTTCAACAGTGAAGAAAACAAAATGACAGCCACACAAGCCATCTTTGTGAAAGGACAAATCAATATTTTATTTTCATCCCATTCAACCCAAAGGAAGAGAGGAAATCTTGACTCTTCAACACAGTATTCTTAGAGTAATTGGGAGTTGGTGATTTTTGTCAATTCCACCATTTCAGAAAATCCCACTTAAAAATCTCATAGCCAAGTCCTTTACCTGCCAAAATCCAAGCTTCTTGGATTTGACCTTGTCAATTTATTTCCTATGTGTAAAGAGGTTAGTAGGAATGTGAACTCCTTGAGGGCAGGCATCACTTCATTTTTGTCTTTGTATTTCCTGTGTCTAACCCTTGTACATAGCAAGCACTTAATTAATGTTTGTAGAATTAAATTTAATTGACTTGAATTTTTAAATGCATGTTTCATGTCAATGTGGGCCTCTGTAGATCATTGTCCAAGAATACCAAAGTGGGCATCAATCATAGGGAGAGACTATGTTCACTTCACTAATCTTGCCTTCCATCAGTAAAGCTCATCTTTCTCCACTCCCTCTTTCCCTTTAGAGTATTGTCAATGAAAGGCTTGGGAAGAGGAATGAGTCTGTTAAATAATTCATATGAAATCTTGATTGACACGTGGGAGGTCATGTTAAATTGTAAAAATGGTAAGAGAGAGAAGCAAGACACGGGTAACGGTAGACCGTCAAACCAACAGTGAAAGGCAATTACAGCTCCTATGAATGAGTAATTGGTTTTTTCATTTACATTCTTCTACAGTGAGAGTTCTTAACCCGGGGTCAGTAAACCTTCAAACAATTTTTGATAAGCATTTCCATATTAGTGGCTTCTGTATTTTTATGTATATATATATGTGTGTGTGTGTGTGTGTGTGTATTGATAACTTTCAATATAACTGGCTTCCTATGTAATCCTCTGTATTTTGTCTTATACATTTAAAACCATTATTCTGGGGAGGGGTCTCTAGGCTTCCCCAAGACTACCAAAGGGGTCCGTGACACACATAAAAGTTAAGAACTCTCAATCTAAAGGAAAGAGTCCTAGACTAAGGTCCTTGTAAACCTGGGGGTAATCCATCTCATAAACCCATTGGTGGATCAATGCATCTCCAGGTTTTATGGGTAGGATCATAGGACTTCAAGTTGGAAGGGAGTTAAGAGATCATTTTGTCTTAACATGTTACTTCCCAGATGAGGAAAATGATATTCAGAGACTCTAAATGGTGTGCCAAGTTCATATGGATCATAAGTGGAAGAATCAGGATCTGAATACAGATCCCCTGACTCCAAATCTAGTGTTCTTTCTCTGTACCTTTGGCCTTCTCCAAAGGGGAGATGAGTCAATAGAAAATATTCTGGATAATTCTGGATCCCAAGATGGAATAGATGGCACACTGGTATGTATTTCAAAGCATGAAACGTGTTGGCCTTGAGCATGTGCTGATGCCTCTACTAAAGATAGAGACTATTGACTCTGACTGGCAGTCGCCTCTTAGGGTCTCTACTTGACCCATCCTCATTTGCTCGAGAAAAGGCCTTTGTGATTTTGTTCCTAATGGAAAAAGAGGAAGAAACATGCTCAACATGCTTCTGTGGTATTACATTTGGTGGTAGACATGTGGAGAGTTTGGAATGGAAGGTGGTTGAGGAGTCTATGTATTTTTTTCCCAACAGGGTTTAAACAATGGAGTGACCATAAAGTGTAAGCCCCTTGAGGGCAGGTTTTAATTTTTGTCTTTATTGACTCCAGATTTCAGTTTCCCCTCCTGTAAAATGAGGGTTTTGGACAAGATTCCTCTGGGGTCCTTTCCATTTCTAAATCTGTGATTCTAAGATAGGAGTACCTAAGATAGATATAGGACTGCCCTGCAGGTGAGAGTCCTAGGATCATAGATTTACAGCTGGGATAGACTTCAGAGGGATCTTGTTCAAAGCCCTCATTTTATAAATGAAGAGTCAGCATTCCAGAAGGGTTAAGGGAATTGGCCAAAGGCACACGGACAGTTAACCTCGGGGGGCTGGATTTGAAGACAACTCCTCTGACGATGGCACCTGTGCTTTGGGGGCTGTTCTGGTTGGCGTTTCTCTTCCTGTTCATCATCCCCCTTTCTCTTCTCTTTTGAAGTGAGGCAGAGAGTGTTGTGGGAAAAACACTTGGTTTAGAACCAAAAACACCAGGTTCAGGGAGGACTTCACCACTTAGTCACTTATCCCCTTCATTAAGGCTTTTCATCTGTAAAATGGGATCAAGATTATTTCAGTGCCTGCCATGAAGATAAGTCTTGAGGATCAAATGAAATTAAAGTATTTCAAGTGCTTGTGACTGCAAGGCAGGAGATATAGTTCTGTAAGCCACCAAGCCTACCTTGGTTGGAGCACCTTTCATGTAACATTCTTGCTGTGGATGCCTCTGAAGGAGACAAACTTTGAATGTTTTACAAGTGTGTGGAATGAGTCTCCTTCTATCCTTCTAAGCCTTCTCTACCCTACCCCTCTCACCTTGGATTGGCCTGGATCCATTGCATGAGTCTACAGGGCTGTGTGTGCGCGGTTACATAAAACTCATGGGTATGTTTTACATCGATGGTTCTAAAAACATTCCCAATGGGATCTGCATCCACATCATTGCCTTGGCTGTTGTGTGCTGGGGAAGATGGCAGTGTGACACTTTCACTTGTCCTTGCTTCCTTTGTCGTCTTGGCTCTCTAGGATCATGGCTCTAGAATTAGAAGGCGGAGGTCTTAGAGATCTTTTATCCAAGCCCCTCATTTTACCACTAACCCTTCTTCCTAAAATATTCCAAGAGAAACACAAAAGGTTGAAGGAATACTTTGCATTCATCTGCCGGGGGAGCTAGCTAATGTGCATCAGCTCAAAGCACGAGGATGTTTTCTCCTCTACTCTTGGAAGATCATTTACAGTCTTATCTCCAAACTGCTTCATTATGTCTTTCAAAATACAGTTCTTGGATAACAACTAATCAGGACATTCAAAGGGTTTGATGGGCTAGGAAAAAAACAAAACAGCTGTTTGCTATTTAAAGTCCTTGAGATGAGTGAGATTTCTTTTCCCAGACAAGAGAATTTCCTACTGACTAAATAAATAAGTAAGTATTGTCTTTGAGGATGTCTCCTTCTGTGTTGCAGGGGTGGGCAGATCTGGAGGCGAGAGTGAAACATGAAATTGCTCCTCTCGTGCTCTGTTAAGCCATTCATTTTGCACAGCAGGAAAGCTCAGGCAAAGAAAACATCAGTAAATTTCAGTAAATTTTACTCTTCTTAGCTTAAAATGAAAGAAAACAGGGAAACAGAGCTGGCAGTTGGCAGCTGGTTATTTTTAAATACTAGGATGCTGAATGAATTTGACAGCATTTCTGTATCCAAAATTCACATAATGAATATTTGAGAAAAATCAAAGTTTTTGTAGTTCAAGCAGCACATTAACATGTCAAGAGCTAAGCTACAGAAATATAGGGGAGGAGGAAGCAGAATACTACGTGCATAGCTAGGTACTCATTATCTAGAAGCTTCTCTTCTAGAGAAAACTGTCAAACATTCTGTATTATTTCTTTGGTTGAAAAGAGAGGGGGAGCTAAGGCCAACTAAATTTTTTAAAAATTGAATTAAGGGAAAGAAAAGGATTATAGGTCTAAAGCTAGAAGGGACCTCAGAAGCCATGTAATCTACCCCCTCACTTTATAGGCCAAAAAAGCGAGCCAGCTGAAGAGCCGTGCCCAGGTCACACAGGTAGTAAGTGTTAGTGCTGGGTGCTGACCCGTTGCCAGTAGTTAATTTGACACTGGGAAGCAAGCTGGTGGAGGCTCCTGATCAATCAGACCAGAAGACCCAGCCCCTCCAGAAAATGTCTGAGGCCAGATTTGAATTCACATCTTCCTGGCCTCAAATCTAGTGCTGTTTCCACTATGCTACGCTCTGCACATAGGCTCCCCGCCTCCCAAATCAAGCTTTTTCTCATCCCCCTAATAATCAGTGCTCTCATTCTCCTGCAGAAGGGCATACATTAGCCTCCTTGCTTCCATGTTGGCTTCTCCTGGTAGAGTAGAAGCTCCTTGAGGGCAGGAACTGTTTCTTTTTTTGTCTCTGTATCTGTAGCCTAGTGTACACACACACATACATACACACATATATATATATATACATATATGTATGTATTTGGCAATGAATAAATGCTTTTTGGATTAGATTTAATCAAATCTCACTGAAATGACTAACTCTAGAAGCCAGCTAGTGCTTTCTGATGACCCTTCCCAGATAGAATTGAATGAGTTCATTTCATGGGGACCAAAGCCAGCGAGGTTGATGTCCCAGAATAATGTAGGCAGGTTTTCTCTTCTTTCAAGTTTTCTCCTTTCAAAAAAAGAAACGGAGGCTTGAAGTAACTAAGCGACTTGGCCAAGGTCATGGAGTTAGTCCATGCTAGAACCAGAACTGAAACATGGCCTTTGGACTCCAGTTTCCGAGCTCTTTCCAATGTGCCACCACGTCAAGAAATTATTAGTCATGTTCTTGTCTCAGTATTTCAAAGATCTCTTATTTTGTTGGATTGAAATGAAGCAGAAACAAATATGATGCAATATAACTGGCACATACTGAAGATTTGGGCTTTTAATTGATATGTGAAAGTGATTCATAAAATCATATGATTTGGAGGTAGAAGATACAGAGAATGTAAAGTCCCTGAGAATTGGGACTGATTTTTGCCTTTGTGACCCCAGCATTTAGCCCTGTACCTCCATAACTATTGTTTGTTGATTGAGTCCTACCTCCTCATTTTGCAGATGAGGCCCAGGGAGGGGAAATGGATTGGTCTCTTGGTCCAATAATCTTAGGTTGAGACAATTTCTGTCTGAGATCTATGAAGTAGAATGTAATGAATAATAATAAAAATAACAACAGCAGTATTTATGGAGCACTTTTAAAATTTGAAGAGAAAGAGAAAATCTGTTCTGTGGCCAATGTGGTGATGAACAGCCCCTGTGAGCTTAGCAAGGCTGCTTCTAGGTTAGCACGCAACCCCAGCATCATTTGTGAGCCACACACCCTTCCTGCTTGGGAGGTGCAAGTGTTCATATGTGTTCAGATTCCTTCTCCCCAAGGCCCTTTTCTGAGGCTTCCTTGTGGTAAAAAGGTGACCTTGGAGTCTTAGACGCTGGGTCAGTAAACCATAACCCATGGCAGAACTGACCAGGCAGGAAAGGTCTTGCCCATGGGTCTGGTGACAGGTTGTATGGGGTCTGTCTGAGGAACAGCCTAGGAGGGCAACCCCAGCAATTCTTTAAATAGATAGATATTGATGCAGGGATATAGATAGAGACAGATGTAGATAGATGGACATATGTGTGTATGTATACATGTGTATATATATATATATATACACACACACAAATATATGTATATTTCATTCAGTGAGAATTCACCTTCTCTCCTTTTTCCTCCTAACAAATTGAGAAGAAAGAAAAAGGAAATCTCCTTACAAACATATATAGTCAAATAAAACAAATTTCTGCATGGGCCATGTCTGAAAGACAAATATACACGTGTGTGTGTGTGTGTGTGTGTGTGTGTGTGTGTGTGTCCCTATGGGTCACTCTGCACTCTGAGACTCTCACCTCTGTCAGGGTTTGGGGGGGGGACATGCTTCATCAGGAGTGCTCTCTTGAGAAGGTGGAGCCAAGATGGCAGAGTGAAAGCAATGATTTGCTTGAGCTCTCCCCCAAACCTCTCCAAATACCTATAAAAATGGCTCTAAACAAATTCTAAAGCAACAGAACCCACAAGAAGACAGAGTGAAACAAATTTCCAGCCCAAGATAACCTGGATGGTTGATCAGAAAAGTATATCATGCTGGGCGGGGAGAGGAGCGCAGTTTGGTGTGGGGCGCAGGCCAAAGCGAACCTGGAGCAGGTCTCAGAGGACTGAATCGCGGGTAGCTGTGGCAGTTTCCAGACTTCCCAACCCATGAACACTAAAGACAACTTAGAAGGTCAGTGGGAAAAGTCTGTTTCTATGATGAGAGAGAAGCTAGGTCTCAGCCCCAGTACCTGAGTGCCACCCGGGGTGCTGGCTGCTTCTTGAGCTTCCAACCCACAGACGGAGGGAAAATCGGGTGACTAATCAGAGGAGGACTGCAGGGATCTCTTTGCCAGTGCTGAGGCAGGAATCTCTTGCTTTGCCTGTGCTTGGATCTGGGTCACAGTTCTGAGGGGCTGTCCTGGGGCGAGGAGGTGCGCTGGCGTGGTGGAGCTTGTAGTGGCAGTGGAGAGGAAATCCTCCTCACAGTTCCAAGAAAGAAAAGAGGACTTGTGATCACTCATACACCAGAGCACAGGCCAGGAAAGGAATAAACACCTAGCCCCTTATCATACCACCTTGGAAGAACTGAAAATTCACAGATCCCTGGAAGTATCTCTGAAAACAGCTGTACAAACCCCCGAAGCTTGGGACAGTACATTCTCCACAATGGAAGCAGACCTCTACCTTAATAAAAGAGTTTATAACTCAAGTAATTGACTGGGATCATGAGCAAACCTCACAAAAAGAGTCAGACCATAGAATCTTTTTTTGGTAACAAAGAAGATCAAAACATACAACAAGAAGAAGACAACAAAGTCAAAGCTCTTATATCCAAAGCCTTCAAGAAAAATATGAATCAGTCCCAGGCCTTGGAAGAGCTCAAAAAGGATTTTGAGAAGCAAGTAAGAGAAGTAGAGGAAAAACTGGGAAGAGAAATGAGAGTGATGCAAGAAAATCATGACAAACAAGTCAACAGCTTGCTAAAGGAGACCCAAAAAATACTGAAGAAACTAACACCTTAAGAAATAGCCTAACCCAAATGGCGAAAGAGGTCCAAAAAGCCAATGAGGAGAAGAATGCCCTAAAAAGCAAAGTTGGCCAAATGGAAAAGGAAGTCCAAAAGCTTACTGAAGAAAATACTTCCTTAAAAATTAGAATAGAGCGATTGGAAGCTAGTGACTTTATGAGAAATCAAGACACTGTAAAACAAATCCAAAAGAATGAAAAATTAGAAAACAATGTGAAATATCTCACTGGAAAAACAACTGACCTGGAAAATAGATCTAGGAGAGAGAATTTAAAAATTATTGGACTATCTGAAAGCCATGATCAAAAAAAGAGCCTAGATATCATCTTTCAAGAAATTATCCAGGAAAACTGCCCTGATATTTTAGAACCAGAGGACAAAACAGAAATTAAAGGAATCCACCAATCTCTTCCTGAAAGAGATCCCCAAAGGAAAACTCCTAGGAATATTGTAGCCAAATTCCAGAATTCCCAGGTCAAGGAGAAAATATTACAAGCAGCCAGAAAGAAGCAATTCAAGTATTGTGGAAACACAATCAGGATAACACAACATTTAGCAGCTTCTACATTAAGGGACCAGAGGGCATGGAATATAACATTCTGGAGGGCAAAGGAGATAGGATTACAACCAAGAATCACCTACCCAGCAAAACTGAGTATAATCCTTCAGGGGAAAAAATGATCATTCAGTGAAATAGAGGACTTTCAAGCATTCTTGATGAAAAGACCAGAGCTGAATAGAAAATCTGACTTTCAAATACAAGACTCAAGTGGAACATGAAGAGGTAAACAGGAAAGAGAAATCATAAGAGACTTATTATGGTTGAACTGTTTACATTCCTGCATGGAAAGATGATATTTATAACTCATGAGACCTTTGTCAGTATTAGGGTAGTTGGAGGGAAAAAATTATATATATGTATATATATTATATATATTTATAGAGATAGATAGATAGATAGATAGATAGATAGATGGCACAGGGTGAGTTGAAGATGAAGGGGTCATATCTGGAGAATAAAATTAAGGGGTGAAAGAGGATTATACTGAGAGAAGGAGAAAGGGAAAGGTAGGATGGGCTAATGTATCTCACAAAAAAACAGAAAAGAAAAGCCTCTTACAGTGGAGGGGAAACAGGGGAAGAGGAGAGGGAATGAGTGAGTCTTATTCTCATAGGATTTGGCTTAAGGAGGGAATAACATACAAACTCAATTGGGTATGGAAATATGTCTTACCCTATAAGAAAATAGGGGGGAGATCAGGGGAATGATAGAGAGGAGGGCAGATTGGGAAAGGGGGGTAATCAGAAGCAAACACTTCTGAGGAGGGACAGGGTCAAAAGAAAGAATAGAATAAATGGGGGGGGAGGATCAAGGGAAATAGAGTTAGTTTTTCACAACATGACTACTATAGAAGTGTTTTGCATAACTGCACATGTATAACCTATATTTAGTTGCTGCCTTTTCAAGGAGGGTGGGTGGGGAGGGAGGAAGGGAGAAAATTTGGAACCCAAAGTTTTAACAACAAATGTTTAAAAAAAATTTTTCACATGCAACTGGGAAATAATAAATACAGGAAATGGGGTACAGAAATCTATCCTGCCCTACAGGAAAATTGAAGGGGAAGGGGATAAGAGAAGGGGGGGAGATATAGAGGGGAGGGCAGACTAGGGGAAGGGATATTCAGAATGCATGCCATCTTGGGGTGGGGGGAGGGGTGAGATGGGTTGAAAATTTGGAACTTAAAATCTTGTGGAAGTAAATGTTGGAAACTAAAAATAAATAATTTTAAAATTAAAAAAAAGGAGTGCTCTCTTGAGAACTATTCTCAGCCCCCGAGGAGTCGCTATTTGCTTTAGTGGAGAGAGTTCCCACACCATTGAAACTATCATATAGATTCCTTGAAGTAATGAATATATTCCTTACATATCATGCTAGTCCATGAGGAGTGAAAGATGTGTGTTACACAGAGGAAAATGGAGAGGCTGAGGACATATGTGAGCAGGCCGTAACATATAAGCACCAAATTAGAATGTGAGCAAAAATATCATCTGGGAAATACCCTTTGACCGAGAGATACCACTCTTAGGCCTATAAGCTAAAGAGATCAAATAAAGAGGAAAAGGACTCACATGTACTATACATCTACTACTACTACTACTACTTCTACTACTACTACTACTACAACTACGACTACTACTACTATGACTGTGACTACTGCTACACCATAACACACAAGCTCTTTCTTGTGGTGACAAAGAAGAGAAAATGAGTTATGGCAGATGGATGTAATTAATGCTATTCTGCTGTGGAAATGGTGAAAGGGACAGGTTCAGAGAAAGCCAAGAAGACTTGTATGTACCGATACAGAGGGAAGGGAGCAAAACCAGGAGAGCAAATAACACTGTAAAAACAATTCTGAATGACTTAAGAGCCTGGGTCCATTGAAGAGTCTGATCAGCCATGATTCAGAGGACCAATGATGGAGACTTCTAACTATACATAATGCGACCTATTTTTGTTCATGGCCAATATGAGAATCCGTTTTACTCAATCATGCATATTTTTTGCAAGAATTTTCTTTTTCATTTTTTTTTCAAGCAGAGGGGACTAGGAGACAGAAAAAAATACTTGCTGATCGAATAAAATTAAAAAAGAAATATTGAGAAATAAAGTGGTTTTGTCATGTAGCAGAAATGAAGGATGAGTTAAGGGCTGCCTGTGTGGTCTGCTGGCATATCTGTGGAGTAAGGAGAAAATGAAGAAGGCCTCAGGCATATTGGGGAGACCCTGTCTGGTGGATTTTGGGGAAGAAAACTTACAAGGTAGTGTGGCTCAGTGAATAGACAGCTCAACATGGAGTCAGGAAGACTTGGGTTTGGATCCCGCCTCAGACACTCAGTAGCTGTGTGACCCTGAACAAGTCACTTCACCTCTTTTTGCTGCCTCAGTTTCCCCATCTACCAAATGAAATGGTTGGATTCAATGACCTCTAAGTAGAAGCCTCTGAATCTGTGATCCTATGAAAGGGGCCTGAGTCACCCGGGATGAGCAGACGTGGATGAGATTCACCCGAAATTATTGGAAGGAATAATTAATCCCCAAATTAATGAGGACAGGATCCATTTGAGCAGTAGAGTCCTGCACTTTCCCCCTCCCTCTGTGGGTACTCCCTTGACTGATGCAGATTGTGTCTCCTCCCCTCGGCTGAAATCCAGTTGTTAAAAATCGGCATCCTCACTTAGAAGAGGGTCACGATGTTAAGTGGCAAGGTTGTATATCACCGCTTCTTTGTGCTGCTCCAGCCTTTTCCCAGAAGGCTCTTAGGGGATTTGTGAGTTAACTTGTCCAGCCTGGATAAAAAGCTTGTCTGATAATTGGACCGAAAGAGACCCTCAAGTGCGAGGTCATCTAAGCCCAGCCCTTGTTTAGGTCAGATACAAATCTGACGTTAAGCAATTAAGAAGATGATGTAATTAGATGACTTTCAGCGTTGTATGACCTCCATCTTTTGGTCGCTCAGTTATAAAATCTGCTCTTATTCTGGAGGGACCTCACCATGGGGCTATTTCTTAAGCACTTGCTTGGGTTTCCATCTTTCCTCCTGCCTGCCTTCACTCCAGACAAGCTCTTTCTCCCTCTCTTTTCTGGTGGTCGTGCTGAGGATTTCTGAGCACACAACTTGACTTCTCTTTCATTTGGATGTTCCATATGCTGTAACCCGTCTCTAATGGCCTATCACATAATTTTGATATTGCCCCGGGGCAAATTAATTATAAAATCATCCTTTTGAAATGTCTTTCCCTTTTGAGGTTGCGTCTGAAGAATTCCCTTGTCTTTTATTGTAGATTTTTGCCTTTCATGAAGGCCTTTGATTTTCCCTGTGACTTTTTGCTTCATGGTCCAGCTCTGCCTCTGTCATACTCCCTGTTATCTTTCTGAGGGCCTATTTCCCTTTGATAGAGAGTTGAAGAAGGGATCCCCATTTATTGGAAGATTGGGTGCCCCAACCCTTGGCTTTCTGGAATATTTACCTTGGGGATGGGTTTGCCATTCATGTACCGTTGTCTTCGGTGGATCAGTAATGATCTCTGGGGTATAGATCTGAAGGCCCTGAAGGTTCAGAAAGAATGGAGTCAAACTGAGGGCAGCCCAGGGTGGGATTTCTGGCTCAGCTGGTTACTCTTTGGAGCATTGGGCAAGTGGCTTCATAGAGAGCGAGCTCACAGATCCCATAGTGGGTGCCATGTATTCCTCTCCTCTCTGAGCCATGTTCCTGTGCCTTCCTGGGATATCGCCTTGAGTTTTATAGTCACTGCTTAAAGTCATAGAATCATAGTATTGTAGAGCTAGAAGGGGCCTTGGAGTTAGTCCAATGCTGCCATTTTACATATGGGGAAACAGGCCCTGAGAGGTGAGACCACTTATCCAAAGACCATTCAACACAATCATTCATCATTCATTCATTCCTTCAACAAACATTTATTAACTGTCTACTGTGTGCTAGGCATTGAGGCAGCTAGATGGTGCCATAGTGCACAGAATGCCTGGCCTGAAGTCAGGAAGACTCCTCTGAGTTCAAATCTGGCCTCAGACACTTACTAGCTGTGTGACCCTGGGCAAGTCACTTCACCCCATTTGCCTCAGTTTCCTCATCTGTAAAATGAGCTGGTGAATGAAATGGCAAATCACTTCAGTATCTGCCAAGAAAACCCCGAATGAGGTCACAAAGAATCTCATGTTACTGAAAAATGACTGAACATGTACAAGGTATTATGCTAGATGCTGGGGTACAACAACAAAAATGAAATACTCCATTGGGATGGGGTGGTGGAGGGAAACAATACACAGACAAATAAAATCTCTCCCTTCTGCAGGCCATCCTGCCTATCATCTAACAAAGTGACCGTCCTAAACAGGTCTGATCTTGTCCTTCCCCCGCTCAGGACATATCTACGGCTCCCCATGACATTACCCCTGATCCCTCGATGTCAGCCCCTGGGGGCAAGGTCTGTTTCATTTCTGTCTTTGTGTCCTTGGCTTCTAGCACTCTGCCTGGCACATAGTAGGTGCTTTTTAGATAAATGCCTAGTGAATGAATTAATAGAAAGTAAGTACAATGAAATTTCAGGAGGAGGCACTAACACCTGGAGTGTGTGTGTGTGTGTGTGTGTGTGTGTGTGTGTGTGTGTGTGTGTTGGAGGGAGGGTCAGTGTAGGCCTTGAGAGGTGGCATTTCAATTGAATCCTGAAGGAAGTGAGGGGTTTGAAGAGGCAGAAGTAAAGGGAAGGCATTCTAAGCAGGATGTCTAGTCCCATCCCAGGGGGATGGGAGATTGAATCCCGTGCTCTGAGAACAGTAAGTATGTAGAATGCAGGAAGGGGACCCATGTGGGCCAGGACTGGGAGGGGTTAAAGGTCAAACAGAGCCATCACATCTGTCCCTGAGGTACCAGGGAGTTCCTGATGTTGTGAGAGCAGGTGAATCATCACCCCTGTGTTTTAGGTAGAGAATTAGGGATGTTCCTCATCCTGAGTCTGTGTCAGACATGATGCTTCACCTTAGAAGGTCATGGCTTGATTAACCATGATATGCCTTGATGCCTTGATTAGCCCATGATATGACTTTATTAAGCACCTACTATGTGCCAGCCACTCAGGAGGCCCCGTTCCCAAGGACTCTGTGTTCTGTGTGGGATCAGCCCATCTGAATGACGGTGGAAGCTGACTTTCCCAGGCTTCCTCTTACGTGCAGAGAATGTCCCATGTCGGATGAAGGCTGCCATGTCTAAACATGGCTCAGCTCCAGCCCAGACCCAACTTTGACTTTGGGCTTCAAGGGCAGTGAGAGAAAAGGGATTATTGAAGCATTTCACTGGCAACAAGGATCCGAGTCATCTGGCAGAAGCCACTGCTAATTCTACAGAAAAGAATTCCACATAAAAGAAATGCAGACATTTGTTCCCTGCAAAATGTCTACTGTAGTAACTGTGTATTAGTCAGAAAGAAGGGCCTTTCTGTACATGGAAAGAACTGTTCCAGCCCAAGGAAGTATGAGGCAGCAGAGGAAGAAAGAAAAACCTAAGGGAGGCCTTGGATGCAGCAGCCAAGTGGTGGGGGCCCTCAAGGATCTGTATGTGCACAGATGCAGACGTGTGTGCGGATGCATGTTTATAAATAGAGCTATAGACATACCCGGGTATTTATATGTCTATGTATATAGACTCACACCTGTGCACATAGATGAATGCACTTGAGTATACATCTTCTACCTCACAATAATAACTAATAATAGCTAACCGTCATTACCTCATTTGTTTTTTTGTTTTTGTTTTTTGGTGAGGCAATTGGGGTTAAGTGACTTGCCCAGAGTCACACAGATGGTGAGTGTTATGTGTCTGAAGCAGGATTTGAACTCAGGTACTTCCTGACTCCAGGGCCGGTGCTCTATCCACTGCACCACCTAGCTGCCCCATTCATTGCTCATTGATCCTCATATAAACCTTGGGAGATAGATGTTGTTATTATCCCCATTTTACAGATAAAGAAACAGAGGCCGAGAGGGCTTAAGTGGCTTACTAGGGTCCCATGGCTCATAAAAGACTGAGGTAGGATTCAAACTCAGGGCTTCCTGCCTCCAAGCCCGGCTTTGTGTCTCATGTCACCTGGCTGTCCCCTCCTACAGATGGAAAGCTCTTAGATAATTTTACTTCTTTTGAAAACAAGAAGAGACAGACCTTTACATCTCTGCTTTTTCTAGTAGACAAAGCTTTTCTGTGTGTTTGTTTTTTGCCCTGGAGGCAGATGTCTGCCAGCCAGAGGCTCTCCACATACAGACCTAGTGAAGTCTGGTGAAGCTTTCTCAGAATAGTACTTCTAAACATGTAAAATAAGATGCACAGGATTACAAAGAAAAGTGGCTATGTTTTTAAAAAGTTCATGAAGCCCAGGTTTCATCCCCTGCATCTCAGCCAAAGAATTGCTTGAAGGAGAGGGGGAAGTGGGGAGGCCCAGGAATGAAAAAAGTTTTGAAGTGCTGGAAGGGACCCTGGAGGCCCCCTCATTCTACAGATGAGGAAACTGAGTCCCAGAAAAGTTAGGTGACTTCCCCAGGGCCATACAACTACAGCTAGTGAATATCTGAAGCCATATTTTAGCTCAGGTCCTCTTGAATCTAAGCCCAGGGTGCTATCCATGGTGCCACTTGCAGCCTTTATAAAGGGGAGAGGAAGTGGTTGATGGTAATAGCTCACCTTTCTGCATTGAATAGTAACTGGTAGAAATAATGTTTTTTGGGGAGGGGGCAGAGGGTTTCCTCTCTTCATACAAGTTCACAGTTCTAGAAACAGAGACTTCTCCAAAGCAGGGCAGGACACTGACCATTCAGCGAGCAATAAGGTTGATCTCACTTGTCAATATAGAGTTATTTCTGATAATGAAAAGAGAGAGCCTCCCACAGATTACCCTGCTTAACAAAGGGGCGGAAGTCCATTGCACAGGTACATGTGTGCCCAGATGCATGGGATGGTGGGGACTGGCTTCTGTAATGAGATCTTAAGTAATGTACCTTGAGAATTTCCTTGATCAGCATATTTGCTTCCAGGCCCTGGGTCTCTTAAATTAATTTCCCAGCTTCAATGCAGGTGGAAATTGGCTTTCTTCAAAACTAAGTGTAATTTTTTCACTCCGAGGCACTCCCACATAGGAAATGGATTAAGTGGATATAGAATGGGAATAATAGGGAGCATAAAAGGTGCCCGCCTCGCTTAACTAGAATTTCAGTGGTGTGGGGAGCTCCTCCCTCCACCATAGCAGGGCAGCCCCTTCTCCATGACTGAGAACCCTGAGTATGTCTCTCCCACAGTCACACAGCCTAGAGTGTCAGAGACAGGTTTAGATTCAAACTGCTACCTCCCTGGCTTCAGAGGCCAGCCCTTAGTCACCCCTAGGGCACTGCCTCTCCTGCTGGGGGCTGCATCTGTAAATAGATTTCCTTCTCAATCTTTGGAATGACATTGTGGAAGATGAAGGTCAGGCCTCACATTCTGACCATTATGTGCCAAATAAGGCTCCAAAGACGAGGCTTGAGCCCAGTTGAGAAACCGCTTCCTCTTTAGCCTGCCCCTGAAGTCATTGAGGTTGTTACCCAGGCCATACACAACAGACAGAATCTCCAAGTTGGCCAGGACCTCAGAGACCCCCATGTCCCTTAAGCCCCTGCTGAGCACCAATGGCAACACAACACAACACAACACGACACATCTATCCACGGGCACCCTCTGCTCAAAGCTCTTTCGGGAGAGGGGAACTGACCTCCCTAATTCAACACTCTTGGGTTGCTCTAACGACAAGAAACCATTAGAATGTTTTTTCTTACCCCAAGGATAGAGTTGAGGTCCAGCATTCCTTTAAAAAGAAACAGACCCACCAATATTAACAAAAACAAAACCACACACACTTGCTTTTCCAAAGGCTGATGCTGCCCAATGAAATTACATATGGACAGTGATCGACCGGCCTCTCCCCGAAATGTCAACCTGACCAGACATGTCTAGAGATTTGCTGCTTTGATGGTCCTGACGATGCCGTTGTCAGCAAAGCCCAAATGACAGGAGATAAGGAACAGATGCAGCCTGCAGGCCTGGAGATCCAGAGAACCCCAAAGAGCCTGTGGAACGTTGACTTTTCTGATGAAAGAAGAGGAGGCTGACACTGCTTGCTGCAGTTTATCTGGAGGCTCTGCCATCCTCTGCTGGACAGGAGAAGCCCTCATTCATTTGTCCAATAAGCATTTATTAAGCACCAAATGTGTTCCAGGCATGGTGCTAGGGCTGGGGATACAAAAAGAAAGCATCCCCGCCTTCAGGGAGCTTAGAGTCTATTGGGGGACAACAGCAGATACCAAGAAATTCCAAGGTGCTGCAGACCTACTAGCCTTGATTCTCTTCTGGTTCTGGACTCAGTATGACACTGGGTCTCCCAGTCAAAGTACATAGCTCTTTATCCCACAATGCTTCACTGAGATCCAGGCATGGCTCATTGTCGTATGGCTGGGACTGTGAGGATGTCTCAGGATGAAGCATGCACCTCCCCTCCCCCGACATGCTCACGATCTGTGCTCTGCCCCACTAGTCCGGAAGGCAGGTGTCTGTTCACGCAGCCCTCCCCTTCCAGAGTCCTAAAGCCATTCCACTCATGGACTCATTAAGGGCAAATAAGAAAGGAAGCAACTCATGGAATAGGGACTGCTCTGCCTCACACTTTTCCTCAGCTTTTAATGAGACTTCCCCGGGAAATGACAGTTCCAGGGTGAAACCAATCTGTGCCTCCAGCTTCAGGACAGGAGGACCCATAGGCTAGAGAGCCCTGATTAGAAGCCTGGGGCTTTCAGGTGGGCAGAGTGGATCCTGTGGCTTGAGAAAAATGCTTTACCACTTGAAGGCAGTAGGGTCTTAGCCTGGGGGCCAAGAACTGATTTCTTCATACGGATTTTGATAAACAATTCACAATAATTTGTTTTCTTTGTAATCCCATGGATTTTATTTTATGCATTTAAAAGTGCTATTCCCATGAAGGGACCCATGGGCTTCACCAGACTGCCCAAGGGGTCCATGACCTAGAAAAGATTAAGAATCCCTCTTAAGGTCTTTAAAAATTTTATACACAGAGTGTTTATGTTGTAGGGATAAAATGAATAGAAATTTCAATTGTGACTTTCCTCAAAGGACTTGCTCCTCACCCCACCCCCCAGCCACTTCTCTTGCTTGTTTTTATCTTAAATCTGAGATATACATATACACAGTACCTGCATAGGTAAATATATATGCATGTGTGTGCATGGGCAAGTGCACATATACCTACATGTGTGCATGCCTTTATTCTGTGCCTGGCATGCTCTCAGTTTTCCCCTCTGAGTCTTGGGTTCCATGACTTCATTCTAGGCTCTGCTTAAGCCTGACCTTTGGCAGGAGGTCTTTCTGGTACCCTCAGCTATACAAGTACCCTCCCTCTGCCTTGTGTGCGATGTGTACAAATTTACATGCATGCATGTCATTGTTCCCAATAGAATGTAAGTTCTTTGAGGGAAAAAGCTGTTGCACATTTGCCTCTGTATTCCCAGTGCCTGCAACAAGCAGGTGATTAATAAATGCTTGCTGGCTGATTGAAAAACATACACACATATGCATGCATGTGCAGGGATTATATGCATATATGTGTGTATATACATAGATACACATGATCTGTATATGCATATATAAAGAGGCAGTGTGGTCTAGTCACTAGAGAGCCAGCAGGGGATTAACCAAGACCTGTGTTCCAGTCCCATCTCTGACACATACTGGAGCATGGGAAAGACACTTAACCTCTCATTGCCTCAAACAATAATATTCTTTGTGATTATGTTGCAAAGCAGCTGCTATTTGTATCCGTTGAGGCAGTTTCCTGATTGAAAGTTTCTTACAACATTGAAACTCTAAGTCTATTGTATATGTTATATGTTATGTACATATAAAATGAGTAGGTATACACATATGCATGTACTCATATACCCTTATAGACATATGCAACCATCCATACATACACCTATACACAGAATACCTATGTGTGTACACATGGATATACATAGTAATGTAGATATACATGTAAGACATGTATATATTCATAGATGAACACTTACAGATATACACACATATAGGTGTGGAGAGGGAATCAACATTTCTGTGGCACCTACTATGTGCCATGCACTGTGCTAAGTGCTTTGTACATTTCTCACTCGTACATACATATAAATATGTAACCCTTTACCCTTGCTCAGTCTTACTTTTTTTTTTAATTTTTTTTTTCTGAGAAGGAACTTATCCAACAGACAATATTCGGTCTATCTTTGGGCTCTTATGGGTAGAGGTAAAATGACTTAGGAATTTTGTGCTGAAAATTAAGTCACAGAAAGGATAAAAGGATTTCTTTTTGTTGTTGTTGTTTTTGTTTGTTTTTTAATGGTAATTTTTATTTTATTGTTTTTTTGTTTTTAACATTTACTTCCACAAGATTTTGAGTTCCAAATTTTCACCCCATCTCGCCCCTCCTCCCATCCCAAGATGGCATGCATTCTGAATACCCCTTCCCCTAGTTTGCCTTCCCTTTTATCTCTCCCCCCCTTCTCTTATCCCCTTCCCCTTCAATTTTCCTGTAGGGCAGGATGGATTTCTGTACCCCATTTCCTGTATTTCTTATTTCTCAGTTGCATGTGAAAACATTTTTTTTAAACATGTGTTTTTAAAACTTTGGGTTCCAAATTTTCTCCCTTTCTCCCTCCCCACCCACCTTCATTGATAAGGCAAGCAACTAAATATAGGTTATATATATGCAGTTATGCAAAACACTTCCATAGTAGACATGCTGTGAAAAACTAACTCTATTTCCCTTAATACTATCCTACCTCCCCCATTTATTCTATTCTTTCTTTTGACCCTGTCCCTCCTCAGAAGTACTTGCTTTTGATTACCCCCTTTCCCAATCTGCCCTCCTCTCTATCACCCCCCTACTCTCTTGTCCCTTCACCCCCCTCCCCCTTTTTCCTGTAGGGTTAGACAGATTTCCATACTCAATTGAGTGTGTATGTTATTCCCTTCTTAAGTCAAATCCTATGAGAATAAGATTCACTCATTCCCTCTCACCTTCCCCCATTTCCCCTCTACTGTAAGAGCCTTTTCTGTTTTTTTTGTGAGATAATTTACCCCATTCTACCTCTCCCTTTCTCCTTCTCCTAGTATAATCCTCTCTCACCCCTTAATTTTATTCTCCAGATATGATCCCTTCATTTTCAACTCACCCTGTGCCCTCTATCTATCTATCTATCTATCTATCTATCTATCTATCTATCTATCTATCTATCTATCTATCTATATATGTACATATAATTTTTCCCCTCCAACGACCCTAATACTGACAAAGGTCTCATGAGTTACAAATATCATCTTTCCATGCAGGAATGTAAACAGTTCAACCATAATAAATCTCTTATGATTTTCTCTTTCCTGTTAATCTCTTCATGTTCCACTTGAGTCTTGTATTTGAAAATCAAATTTTCTATTCAGCTCTCGTCTTTTCATCAAGAATGCTTGAAAGTCCTCTATTTCACTGAATGATCATTTTTTATCCCCTGCAGGATTATACTCAGTTTTGCTGGGTAGGTGATTCTTGGTTGTAATCCTATCTCCTTTGCCCTCTGGAATATTATATTCCATGCCATCTGGTCCCTTAATGTAGAAGCAGCTAAATCTTGTGTTATCCTGATTGTGTTTCCACAATACTTGAATTGTTTCTGTCTGGCTGCTTGTAACATTTTCTCCTTGACCTGGGAACTCTGGAATTTGGCTACAATATTCCTAGGAGTTTTCCTTTGGGGATCTCTTTTAGGAGGAGATCGGTGGATTCTTTCAATTACTATTTTGCCCTCTGGTTCTAAAATATCAGGGCAGTTTTCCTTGATCATTTCTTGAAAGATAATGTCTAGGTTCTTTTTTTGATCATGGCTTTCAGATAGTCCAATAATGTTTAAATTCTCTCTCCTGGATCTATTTTCCAGGTCAGTTGTTTTTCCAATGAGATATTTCACATTGTTTTCTAATTTTTCATTCTTTTGGATTTGTTTTACAGTGTCTTGATTTCTCATAAAGTCACTGGCTTCCAATTGCTCTATTCTAATTTTTAAGGAAGTATTTTCTTCAGTAATCTTTTGGACTTCCTTTTCCATTTGGTCAATTTTGCTTTTTAGGGCATTCTTCTCCTCATTGGCTTTTTGGACCTCTTTTGCCATTTGGGTTAGGCTATTTTTTAAGGTGTTATTTTCTTCAGTATTTTTTTGGGTCTCCTTTAGCAAGCTGTTGACTTGTTTGTCATGATTTTCTAGCAAAACTCTCAGTTTTTCCTCTACTTCTCTTACTTGCTTCTAAAAATCCCTTTTGAGCTCTTCCAAGGCCTGGGACTGATTCATATTCTTCTTGGAGACTTTGGATGTAGGAGCTTTGGCTTTGTTGTCTTCTTCTGGTTGTATGTTTTGATCTTCTTTGTCACCAAAGTAAGATGATATAGTCTGACTCTTTTTGTGCTGCTTACTCATGATCCCGGCCAATTACTTGAGTTTTAAACTCTTTGTTAAGGTAAGAATCTGTTTCCAATGTGGAGAATGTACTGTCCCAAGCTTCGGGGGTTTGTACAGCTGTTTTCAGAGATACTTCTAGGGATCTGAAAATTTGCAGTTCTCAGGCAGTTGCTGGGGATAGGCGGTGAATTCTCTGAAGCATATGTTTTTCTAAAAGTTCCTAGAACTTAGAGAGAACACAACTCTGGAGATCATTTAGTCCAGACTTTTTATCTTACTGATGAGGAAATTGAGATCCAGGAAAGATGAGTGACTTCCCCAGGGTCCTCAATAAGAAATAGCAGTGTCAGGATTTGTACTCAGGTCCTCCTCTGATTTGAGCCTCAGTACTCTTCCCCACTATTCCACTGCTCTCTAAGATTCCATCCTGCCTTACAGCATTTCCTCATGAAGGGATCAGATGTCTATGAGGGAGGGGGGCAGAGAAAAGGAGTCAGATATTGCAATTCAACCATTTACAATTCTGACTTGACCCTTTGGGAAAAGTTCCAAAGGAAATGCAAGGCACCAGCAGCAGGGGCCTGAAGCTGGCCCCAGCACCTTTTCCCAAAATTCAGTGGGTCTCTATTCTTGAAAAACTGCTAATTTGGCATTGGGTGGAGGAAATGCTTCCTTCTGCAAGCCAGAAAAAGTCGCTGAGCATTTGATGATGCTGGTAACCAAGAAGTGGTACCTCTATGTCTGCCTTTGTTTCATGCTGATGATGCTTTTCTGTCCATTCCCAGAATTCTCTTCAGCTGAAAGATCTTTTGAGCATCTCTTCAGACAAATCAGTCCCATTGGGCTAGAGACAGGGTAGGACTTCAGGAAAGGTTTGAGAGTCTTTAGGAGGTAATTCCAGACTCCACCTTAGTCCATAAGAATGAGATGCACCCTCTATCTATCTCTGACATAGCAACCCTGATGACCCTGGGCTCTGGTGGGGGTGGGGAGAGTGATCATTTATTTGCCTTATCTCCCCAAGATCTCAGTCTCACCGTACTGCTTCTGTAGGCAGCTAGGTTATACAGTAGTTGGAATTCTGGACTTAAGAGTCAGGAAAATCTGAGTTTAAATCCTGCCTCAGACAATTACTAGCTTTGTGACCTTAGACAAGTCACCTAACCTCTGTCTGCCTCAGTTTCCTTATCTGTAAAATGGGGTTAAGAAAATAATAGCACCTTCTTTTTAAAGTTGTGGCAAAGAGAAGCTGAGGTAATATTTATAAAGCCCTTTGTAAACCTGTAAGTGTCCTGGTGATACTAGGACTTGCTGCCCAATTTCTCCCCCCTCTCTTTCCAGCTCTCTCTCTGAAAAGAGTAACCACAAATGAACATTGCCATTCCCAGAAAGGACGGGAATCAATTGCCTTCCTTCACCATTCCTCCCCTGCCACATTTCCCTACGTGGGTTGTCTTAGAGTATAAGCTCCTTGCAGGCAGGCAAGTCTTGCTTATTTGTATTTGTACAGATTTGTCTAGAGTATAGCATATAGGAAGCTCATTTCTTCCTTCTTTCATCAACTATCCACCAAACATCAACCTTAAAAATATGCAAAAGGAATGGAAAATGATGGGGGGGGGGGGTTTCATTGCTGGGGGGGGGGGGTCAGGAAAGGTCCCATGCAAAAGGTAGCCCTGAGCTGAACTTGGAAGGAACCTGGGATTCTGATAGGCAGAGGGGAGGAGGCCCAGGAACAGAGTATATTATCAGAATGAACATTTTGTTACAAAGAATTATATGCAAAAAAGTGTATTTTCAGCAATCTCTAGCAAAGGATTGCCATTTTTGGTGGTGGTCACAGAAACCTAATCTCTTATTTCCCATAGTTTCAGTGTATCAACATTCACATTTTTGACTTTTTGCCATTTTCTGGGAATGTTACCCCCCACAAAAGTTGAGAATACATATATACATGTATATACCTTAATAGATATGCATGTATATACATGTATACATATGTGTACATATGTATGTGTATATATACATACACTCACATATATCCATTTGTTTTACCTTACTATGCATATTATTACAAGAACTTTTCTTTTTTATGGGATGAGAGAGAAAATAGTTTTCTATTAATTTAAAAAAAACAGAGCTGACACACTATAGATGTAGACTTTTGCATGAATTTTTAGACAAGGTCATGGTATTATTAGTTTTACTGAACTGTTTCACTTTTTTACTACAGGCCTCTCATGAAGTAGGAATAATTTGTATATATACATAATGTAAAAACAAAACATGTCATTAAAGCTTCTTTTTAACCTTCTAAGGTGAAGTCACTCAACCAAGAAGCATTTATTGGGCACCTACTATGTACCAGTTATTATACTAAGTACTGAGTATACAAAGACAAGAATGCCCTAGTTCTTGCCTTCAGTGAGCTTCCATTCACCCTAGCAGGGAAAGCAGCATGTCCACATATGTATACACACATATATGCAAAATAAAAACAGGATCATGGAGGGCATTCTTTCCTCAGGGGTGGAGGAAACGCTTCACATACATGAATTCTTAATCCGGGGTCCATGAAATTGTGTGTGTGTTTTAATATTTTGGCAACTATTCCAATATAATTGGTTTCCTGTGTAATTTTATGTATTTAATTGAAGGGGGTTAATGGAGGCTATTTGAGTTCAGATGGCACCTGTCTTTGCCTAAAGGCTTCATAAGTGTCACCAAATTAGAGATACACAGAATTTCAGAATTGCAAAGAATTTCAGAGGTCACCTAACCCAACAGTTATGCAAACAAGAGTCCCTTTGGCAATATTCTCAAACCAGTGGTCATCCAGCCTTTGGGGGAAGAGTGCTGATGGGGGAGCTTATTTTCCTTTTGGATCAGCTCTCATCATGGAAAGTTCTTCCTTACCTAGTGCCTAAACATGCCTGTCTGCCACTTCTTCCCCCACCCCATTCTTCCTGGTTATGCCCTCTGGGGTTATGCAGAAAGGTCTCATCTTTCTTTCCCTAGGCAGCCCTTCAAGTGACAAGCGATCATTTCCTCTCTGTCTTTTCTTCTCCAGAGTATTCTTCCCTAATCCCTCCAATTAATTGATTCTCCTAGGACAAGATCTATGCTCCCCTCACCCTCCTGGCCGTTTGCTTATGCAGCTGCTTGAGTTCGTTAATATCCTTCCTAAAACGAGATACCTAGAACTGATTCCATTATATGATAGCTGGTCTGACTAAGGCATGATTGGCACTGATAACAATATTAAGCAGCACAGGCCCACACATACCCTGGAACGTTCTACTGGAGACTTCCTGTCATATTTACATTGAACTGTTAACAGCTGCTTTCAAAGAGTAGTCTACTCATCCAATCAGGTGTGAATCCATCTAACTGAATTATCTTATCTCCTTATCTTTTCATTATCCTCACAAAATTAATACAAAATGATTGATTAAAAGTTTTGTTAAAAGGTGGGTCAACTATACCTATAGTATTTCATTTACTAGTTTAGTAATATTGTCCAAGAAAAGAAATGAGGTTAGTCTGGCATGACCTGTTCTGGAAGCCATCATGCTGTCTCTTGGAAATAACTGCTGCACTTTCTAGATGCTCATCAACCATTTCTTTAATGATCATTTCTAGAGTTTTTCATAGACTCACAGTCAAACTCAGTGGACTGTAGTTTCTAGACACTATTTTCTTCTATTATTATTATTAGTATTATTATTATTTTGGCAATCGGCATTTGTTATTTTCCAATCTTTGTGATGCATCTCTCATTTTCTGTGATCCTTCTTTCATATATCACTGACAGTGCTTTCAGTAATCTCATCTGTAAAGAAGAGAGTAATATGAGATAAATCTGGAAAGGTAGGTGGGAGGTCTTTGAACACTAGGCTGAGGCATCCATTTTATCTCAGATGTGATAGGGAGCCACTGAAGATTTCTGAATAGGGAAGTAAATTATTCACATGTATGTGGTCAGATTCCTAAGCCTGACCCTCATCATTTCATTTCTGCATTATTTATTTCATTGACTTTCTAATTTATCTCTCTGCCGGATTTCCTTTTCCATGACCTCCCAACAAGTCCTACATACTATTTCCAGGGTAATTTTAATTAATTAATTAATTAATTTAAAATATCACATTCCTGCTCAGGAGTTTACAATGACGACCTATTGAATCAAGTTTGAATCTTTAACTCTGGCAACTAAAACCCAGCATCATTTGGCTCTACCTGACCAATCCAAACTTAACTCCCACTTTTCCAAAACTCTAATCCTCTATTTTACCAGGCTAGTTCCCTCCCTTCCTCCCAAAACCACCATCCATAGGCAGAACTCACATCTTTGCTTTCATTCTTCTAGTTCCAATGTCCTACTCAACTCTCCACCCTTCTTCATCAATCCAATCCATCTTCCCTAATGCCAAAGTGAATTTTCTTATGCACATATGTAGGATATCACTCCTCTACTCAGAAAACTCCAAGAGCTCTCAATTGCTTCTAAGACTTTTAGAGTCCTTCATAACCTGCCTTCCACACACCCCCCCATCCTTTCAGCCTCATTGTATATGACTCCCCTTATCACTCGATGGTCTTTTTATGCAAACTGTCTTTCTGCTCCTTGCACATACACTCCATCTCCTGTCTTTGTACCTTTGAACTGACCATTCACAAAGGATGGAATGAACTCCCTATGGAATGAACATCATCTAACTTTCTTGTTCAAGAAGCCACCTGGTGGAAGCTATTGCATTCTGCTCAGACTTGGGTGGGGTGTACATTGTTTGAATAGATAACCCAAAGCTATGGTATAGAGACACTTTCTCTCCCCCAGGGTGACAAGAGGTCACTCTCAGTCCTTCATTTTAAGGGCTTACCTTCCATTGTGTTATCCAGTCAGAGTTAATTACCACCCCCTCAAGAACACCTACTCTTTGAAGGGTATATGAACTGCCAGGCTGGCCACCATGATTGTCTTTGGTCTAAGAGAGACAGCCAAATGACCATCCTTTTATTAATAATCTGCTGACCTTATTAATAACATGATTAAATTACCCAGAAACTATGTCTCTCAAACCTTTTTAATCACCACATTCCCTAGTTTAACACACTAACACCTCCTAACGTGCCCATTTCTGTGATTTCTTTAACTGGACTGGAGACAAATCATTACTCAATGACTGACCACACACACACACACACACACACACACACTTATATGTGTACCTATTGTTTCTCTCAGTAGAATATAAGTTCCCTTGGTAGCAAGGACTGTGGAATCCATACAATGTGAAAAGATGTAGAAAAAGGTCTTTTCTCTCCGCAGGCTGGACCCACTGATCTATGAGATCACCTCAAGGAGCTGTCTGGGATAGGCAGGCATCCCAATATTGCTGAAAGAGGAAGTACCTGGATGGTTGTGATCATAGCCCAGTGAAGTATAATCATAGATCTCATCTCTGAGATAGATCAGCTTTGGTAGTTACACCTCATCTACACCCCCAGCCTCTCCTACTGTGATTGGAGGAAGGAATAAAGAGCTCCTCCTACCCCTCCAGTTAAAGAGGGCTCAGCAGCTGCATTCTGGGACTCAACTCCGCCATCATCTCTCTGGGGCAGGGACTCCTTTTCTTTTTCTTATGTGTATCTCCAGTGCTCAGCACAGTGCCTGGCATATAGTGGGTGCTTAATAAATATTTATTGAGTAAGTGACCCTAGCTGTCATCCATTCCAACACTTCATTTGATAGCTGAGAAAAGTGAGGCTCAGAGAGGCCCAGAGGATCATAGATTTAGTCTTGGAAGGGGCCTTCAAGGCCTCCTAGTCCAACTTCCTTACTTTGCACATAAGGAAACTGAGGCACAAGGAAATGATTTGACTTGCTTATGGTCACACATAGTAAGTATCAGAGGTAGAATTTGAATCCAGGTTCTCTAAATCAATTTATAATTTTTCTGTTAGTATGCTATTGGAATGACATTCTATATCATGGGGATGAGGTAGGAAGGGGTAAAACTTTGGAAAATTGGGATGGGCCTGAATGAGCAAACCTCCCAAGATGTCAGACCAGTGCTGGTTGGAGGAGGAAGTCCATGGGTGCAGGAAGGAGTCACATTCCATGGCTAGAGGCTGACTCTGCTCCCTCCCTCCCCACCCCCTTTTCTCCCTTTGCTTGTAAGACAAATGGGGCCATTTCTTGGTAAAGACAAACTGAAGAAAAGCCTAAGGACTCCCAGATTTACTATTCACATGCTTTCCTGGGCATCTTATGTTGTAACGAAAGAGACTCGCTGCTCTATTTTGTGATAAATTTTATGTCAAATGCCGGAAGCATGATACAGCTTTAGACCAGGGAATTTTGTGTTTTAATGTATGGCTTAGGATAACGGCAACAGCAGGTGTTTAACGTCTCTGGATTTAAATTGCAAACACCTTTCCATTGAGCAGGAATGTCAAGAATTATTTAACCATCTGAATGTGAAGTATTTAATTATCTGGAGCTGAGATCCAGCAACCAACTCACTACTTTGTGGGAATTGATATCAGCTCTGTGGCAGCCATCAGTGGGGAATGAATCTCCGCTTAGCTCCCTTGGATTTTGTAAAGGTTTCTATGATACTCAGTCTTCCTATGTTAATTGTCTAAAATGTTTAATATTTAATAGTGGCAGTCACAGAGAAAAACAGGGTTCCTTTGGCCTAATTCGTTTTATCTGGCTGGTGTGATTAGTATGGAATTGAATATAGAGTGCAGGACGATGACAGCTGTCTCACAACGATTGCTTTCGATACACTGCCACCTCACCTTTGGAAGTTACAAGCACAAGGGGACATTTCAGCTCCCAAACAGATGATGCATCATTTAAGATGCTTTGCTTGCACTTTCTGCCTCGGAGCTCATTTTCAAAGTTTAATTGGATGCTTAATGCTCTCCAAAGAGTAGACATTTGGCAAATCTTTAACTCCATCATAAAGACCCCACACATTTTGGTGCAGTCCTAGAATTATTGATTTGGAGAAGAATTCCACTTCTGCAGTAACCAGGACTGTAGATCATAAGAGAGGTGTATTGGCAAACCTTCATGGAGAAAAATGAAAGAATCATAGAATGTTGGAGCTGGAAGGGGCCATTAAGATGGCCTATGCCAAAGCCCTGTCAAGATATACATGTGGAAACTCAGGCTCAGAAGTGAAATGACGA
>NW_020954582.1:2965885-2987085 GCF_900497805.2 Vombatus ursinus
TCCTTCCTTCCTTCCTTCTTTCCTTCCTCCCTCCCTCCCACCATCCCTCCCTCCTTTCCTTCCTTCTTCCTTTCCCATCTTGCCGTGTGTGACCTAGGTAAGGCACTTAGCCTCTTTTGGGGATCTATTTCCTCAGCCATGATATAAAGGGATCGGATTCGATGATCCCTCTTTATTCTAACAGCTTTGTATCTGAGATCCAATCAATGCCTAGATAATTTCTGTGGCCCAGCCTCTAACTTGACTATTTCATGGTATAGTGAATTCCTGTCCCTCTGCCCAGTAGTCACAAAGCATGCCACAAGTCAACACCAAACCAAGCCTGGTCAGGACAAGGGCTGTGTGATTGGCTCTCCAATAGGTGACTAACAGCCTGTTAGGACAAATGCACATCATGAAATTCTCAAAGAAATAGTGGAATCATCTGCATTCAAATTTACTTTGTTCTGAAAAACCCCATATACACCCACCATGCGTTGCCCTTCTAGGAGTTAGGGAGGATGCCCGGAAGCAGAAGAAACACTGACCAGGCATGATGTTATCCTGGCACTAATGCACCTTCCCTTCTTAACGCTTGACTGAGCTGAAAGCCTTACGCTTACCTTAGCCTCACGCTGACTTTCTAACTTAGATTTCTCAACTTTTTTCTTTGCCTTTTTATTTTTAATCTGTCCGAGGGAAGGAAAATCAACAGATTTTTAGGAGAAAGAGAAAGGAACTACCCGGCAAATAGAAGGCCTTAAAGTGGTTATTTCTTGGCACTCACCACAAGGATTGAATAGAAAGGTGATGAGGGATGGCAGAAATCACACTGACTTGGAGATAAGAAGGATCTGTGTTCCAGTCTTGCCTCTGCCACTACCTGTGTAGCTTTGTATTAGTCACTTGATTTCCCTGAGTCTCAGTTTTCTCATCTATAAAGTGAGGAGAAGGGATTGACCCCTTCTGGGGGAGTGGTCATGGCAGGGGGAGAGGTAGATGACCTCTTCTGGTTCTAATCAATCAATAAATGTTTTTAAGTGCCTACTGTGTGCCAGGCATTGTAGTGAGGCTCTAGATCTGCAATCCTTCCTGAGACAGCAAACCAAAGCAAAATTCCCACAAGGATAAATTGAGAAATGCTTATCTTTCCTTGAGGAAATTCATCCAACTTTCCGAGACTCTTCATTCCTCTAGTCACCTTCTCATGGTGTTCATCGCTACTCTTTGGCTATTGAAAATTAGCTCATGTTACCATAGGATGTGGTCTCCTCTTTTATCCAAAGCTTTGTGTCTGAACAGTAAAAGACTTCAAAACATCCCCGCCCAGCACCATAATTCACCCTCTGACCAAAACCACCCAAAAATAAAAGGGCGAATTACACAGAGAGGGCAGCTTGTAGCCTGAAAACAGGGAAGTGTGGTCTAATGGTTATCCCCTGTGATTCAGAATTTGTCTGGCACAGAGAGGAATGCAAATCCCAGGACAGACACACCCCCCCCCCTCCAGAGTTCTTGGTAACTCAACTGGGGCCTTGTCATCAGCTGCAGGACAGAAGAGGAGTTTAATTTTGCCACCTGTCACCTCTCCAGTGGATGCATCCTTTGAAAGCAAGTGAGTGCCTCTGGCTTGCCTCTCTCCAGCATCCTCATCGATCCTGCTGCACACAATCTGATGTTATAAGTATCTGATGGGAGGGGCTGGCAGGATGGCATTGTGCCTCAAATCACCTCCCTTTCTTTGTCTTCCTGGTCACTTTGATTATATGCAGGGGTTTGACAACTTAGAAATTTATAATTAAAGGACTGCACTTTTCTCTGGCTAAGTCTCTTTACCGGAAGGTATCTCATTTCTTATTAGATGCTACGCCTATATAACAACTTCATTGGCAGGATGAGAACCTTATCCTGAACAAGGTGTGTGTGCGAGTGTGTGTGTGTGTGTGTGTGTGTGTGTGTGAGTGACTGGGAAACAGCTACTGTTCTCCCTACACCCAAGCCAGCTTGGCCTCTTGGTGTGTGCTGAGCTAAGATAACAAGGAGAAATTATTTCCTATGATTTTTCACATTTTTTATCTTTATGTTCAATATAATTCAGATAGAAGCAGTGCTTGTGGCTTTCCTACTAGTCACTCTCCTACTATTGCTTTTTTATGCTTGATGTTAGACTAATTATTGCATACTAATTGATTTTTGTAACGGAGGAAGGAAAAGGAAGAAAGGAGAAAGAGCAGAAAGAGAAAGGCAAGAGAGAGAAAGAGAAGAGAGAGAGAAAGGAGGGAGGGATGGAGCTAGATAGAGGTGGGATAGAGGGAGGGAAGAAGGGAGAGAGACAGAGAAAGGAAGGGAAGGAGGGGGAGAGGGAGAAAGATAGGTATGGAAGAGGGTTGGAGAGAGACAGAGACAGTGGTGGGGGTGGGAAGGGAGGGAGAGACAAATTTAAGTGCTTACTGTGCACCAGCCACTGTGTTAAGTGCAGGGGATATACCTTTGATTCTTCTCTGGGCTCTTCTCCTGACTCTCTGCACTTCTTGATCCACTGGGACCTAGCAGCCTTTTCACCCCTGAAGATCCCTTCACCTGAGTGAGCCTTCCTGTCTCTTCAGCCTTCTCACACCTCACTCCCCTCCACATATTCTCTGATCCAGTCACACTGCTCCTCAGACATGGCTGGTTGGTTGATTGGCTGTTGTCCTCGCTCTGGAAGAGGGCCAACATGACATCACTATGTTGGAGTTGAGGTGCAGGGTGTGCGACTGTGGCTGATCGAGCTGATCTGAGCTCGAAAGGCTCCATCACAGGCTGGGCACGAACAGTCCATGTGACCATTTGGAGTGCAGATGTCTCTAAATTTGTGCATCTCATGTTTCTTTTGAGCTACTGTACTTCTGCTCTGCCCATAGAGCACAGCTCCTTCTTTGATATGGGCACTCCATGCCTGGCGGTCCTGTGCCGGTATCGCCTATGTTATATAGTCGTTCGCAGTCTGGTTTGGGGCACGGCCCTCAGCCCTTCTCTGAACCTCGGGGAGCTTTGATTTCCCGCTGATCCTACTTTGCAGGGCACAAAAAATGAACTTCTGTTTTCAAGGTGCAATCATCTGGGTCCTCATTCCTGATCCCCTGAGGGGTTATGGTTGAGAACTGGTTTTTGTTTTCAGATGATTCCAATGATGTTTTCAGAGGAATTTATTACATCTTTTCACTTAGTAGGATTATCAGAGCTGTGAGTAGCCATTTTGGCACCTGGTGTGGTATGAGGGACTAGGACGAGGGCAAGGAGAGCTAAAGAAACATTTACACAGGATGTAACCAGAAGAGGGAAGGAACGTACTATCACCAATAGTACCATCACGATCATGATGGTGATTATCGTCATAGCTGCCATTTATATAATGCTTTAAAGTTGGCAAGTGCTTCATATGTGTTGTTTCATTTTATCATTATAATAACTCTGGGAGGTAGGTGCTATTTTTATCCCCATTTTACAGATGAGGAAATTGAGGTAAAGAGTACTTAAGTGACTTTCCCAGAATCATACAGCTTGAGTGTGTCTGAGGCAGGATTCAAACACAGGTCTTACTAGCTCCAAGTCTACCCAATGTGCCACCTTTCTGTCCATCAACTACCTCCCATACTTGGATTTTTAATTTTTAGTTTTTATTAATATCTTTTTTCCATCATTTTCATTTTCAAACATATTCCCCCTCCCCTTTCAACATGGAGAGCCATGCCTTATACAATTTTTTAAAACAGAAGGAAAAAAAATAGTCGAATAGAATTTGCCAATGCGTCTATCAAGTAATTAGTATAAAAGTGTATTGTGTCCCAACTTCCTATTTTAATTCATTATTCTTGCTACCTTGATGATAAGCTCATTTTTTGTATTGTAAAAGGAAAATCACCAGGGTAGTCATCAATCCAAGGCAAAGTTCTTGATGTTCTGTCCTTGTCGTGCTTCTGAGTACCAGAAAGAAAAGATTATTAGAAGGAACTAAGGAAAGAGAAGTATTTCAAAGTACAATTTCAAATAAGTTGGAAGTTACTTCATGAGGTCCTAGATGTGGAGTTTAAAAGGAGCTCAGCATCTATTTCATCCAACCCCCCTCATTCCATAGCTATGGAGACTGATGCCCAAGGAGGTTGACTGACTCCCAAGGTCACCCAGGGAAGTAAGCATCATGGGGAATTTTCATCCAGGTTCTCTTCTTCTACAGTCGTTACACTTTCCACTGTATGGCCATGTTTTTCTGGCTTTACTCTATTTTAATTCACTATAAATTCATTTATTACACAAACATATATTAAATACCTGCTGTATACAAAAAGTACTGTAGCAGGAGATGAAAATGATTGGAAGAAAAAAAGAAAGTTGTGCCTGTTCTCAAGGAACTGAAAGTCTGGGAAGGGGTGATGTTTGGAATAAATAGAGAGAATGCCTCTTGCAGGAGAAAGAGCCGTGCCTTTGGAAGTAGAAAGACCAAAGTTTCAATTTGGGTCTCCAATTATGACCTCCATGACTTTGGGTAAACTCCTTTACCTTTTTTGAGCCTCAGTTTCATGGTCTATAAAATGGAGCTATAATACATGTTCTTCCTACCTCTCAGGGTGGTTGTGGAGAAAATACTTTGTCAAATACCTTTTCTTCCCTCATAAGTACTCTGTAAATGTGAAATTTTATCATAAATGACCATGAATGACAATATAAGCTAGGACTCCAGGGAAGTTCTTCTGAGCATGTGTGATACTGTTGCCCACTTTATGACCTTGGGCGACTCAGTTCACTTATCTAGGCCTCAGTTTCCTCATCTGTAAAATGAGATGATTCAACTAGAAGCCCTCTCAGGTCACCAGGAGCTCTAAATCTCAGCTCCTATGAGCCCATGAATGCATGTTGAGTTGCTGCAATTCCTTAGAATTATGAGAGACAGTGTGGTATAGTGGGTAGGGTTCTAATTGGAATCAGGGAGATCCTGCCTCTCATGCTTGCTAGCTGTCTGACCCTGGGCAAATCATTTAGTTACCCTCTCTGAGCCTCAATTTCCTCATCTGTAAAACAGGGATAATCATAGCACCTACTTCATAAGATGATTGTGGACATCAGATGAAATAAATGAGCAAACTTGAAAACACCATGCCAATGTGAGGGGACAAATACAGGGTGTCCAAAATCTTAGCTTAAGACTGCAGTAAGATTTTTGAGACACCCTGCGTGTGTATATGAATTACTCAATTGAAATTTTCCATTGTGAGTTCAACTCAAAATTCAACAAACATTTATGATTAAGCACCTACTATGAGCCAAACACTGGATATTATTAGTGTCTAAACCTTTGACTACATTGGCACCGTGAACTGTCCAGCAGGACTCCTCCTACCAAGGCAGGTCTACATGTTCTCTGCAATTTATAGCCTTTGAGACTTGCAGAGCACCAAGATGTTTGGTAGCTGGCCCAAGGGCACATGACCATTATGGACATCCGATATAGAACTGGAACCTAGGTCTTTCTGACTCTGAAAGCTAGCCCTTTATTCACTTCATCATGTGGCAGCTGAGATACAAACACAAAGATTGAATATTCACTGTCCTCATGGAACTTATGTCCTCTGAGTTGTATGGAACAATTGTCCACGTTCCATTAATGTAGGAATATATATTCATAATATTGTTTTATCGAAGCAATGTGGTGCATGATGGATGGGCCACTGGTCCTGGAGTCAAGAAGACCTGAGTTCAAATTCAGATTCAGATGCTTAGAAGCTTTGTGACCTTGTGCCTCAGTTTCCTAGTCCACATAAAGAGGATTATAATAGTATCCACTTCATGGGGTTGTTATGAGGCTTAAACAAGATAATGTTTGTAGAGAGCTATTTAAACAAAAGCTCATACAAGGTGTCCCAAAAGTCTTAGTGCAGTTTTCAGCCATTAAAGTTTAGACCCACACTAAGCCTTTGGGGATTCCCCATGTTATCAGCTCTTAAGATGTTTCAGGCACTATTCTATAGGGGCTGGGTTCTGTCTGGGGATGTTCTGCCCTTCTTCATACTACCCCATAGAACCCTGAGCCTCACTCAATCACTCAACAAACATTTGCTGAGTGCCTACTTTGTGCCAGGCACTGTGCTAAGAGCTAGGCATACAAAAAAGGGGCAAAGGGCAGTGCCTGCCCTCCGGGAACTTATGATCAAATAGACTCAGGCTACAATAAGATGCCCCTGCTGAAGGGGCTGTTTGAGCAGAGTTTGAGAGAGGGAGCAGGGGGCTGTGGGAGGTGAAGGTGAGGGGGCAGAGCATCCCAGGCCTAAGGCTTCGAGGTGGGAGGCGGGCGATGAGCCTTCTGCTGCTTCATGGCCTGCCTTCCTTCACCCTCTTCCCTTTGCTTGTTCCTAGGAGCTGTACGGATGTCGTGTGTGGCATCATTTTCATCGTGACCATCTTTTGCTACATCATCTTAGGACTTCTGGGTAAGTCAAGACAGGCGGGAAGGATGTCTAGATGGAAACGGGCATTTCATTACACGCCTTCCCTCTGCGTGCCTTCTGATGGTGACCATTGTCCTTCCCAGAGGAGATGGGCATCATCCATCACATTGGCTGGTGGTCATAATGAACAAGGGATGCCCAACGGCCTCATCAGTAGCAGGCCCAGATTCACAGAAATTGGGAATAAGAAGGGAGATCATTGGTTCTGCCAGTGCCGTCATGCTCCTCGATCACAGTCGGATTCATCCTGCTGATTAAAAACAAACAAAAACCAGAAGGCTCGGCCACTTGGGGTGAGGTGGCTAAAGTGGAAACTCCCCCTTTTAAAAATAAAATATTCACCGAAGCACGCAGACGCCACCAGTTCTCAGAGCTAGGATGGCATGGCTGGTAGGGAAGATGCCCCCCTGGCCTCCTAGGCAGGCAGCTCCTCACTTCATTGCTCGCTCTGGGGCCCAAGGTTGCCTGAGGATGCAGCCAGAGCTCAGGGGGTGTGGGGAGAAGGGGCCCTTCTGCTCTCACTGGGTAAAGCCGGGGTACCCTTTCTGAATAGCCGGCCCAATCATAGCACGGCATGTTTGCTACTGAGTCTGTCAGAGATCTTTGAAGAGTGCTGTGATTTGCCATCATTTTCTCTCCATTGAAAATATGGTAATGGCTTATCATACTCACAGTCAATTTTACAAAGTCAATAGGGATAAAAAGGGATAGCAGAAAATCTATCCTCAACTCACTGGGACATGATGGGAGAAGCCATAGCTCAGGCTTCAAGGTCTACAGCACTTAGTGCTGCGTGGCTGACGTCTGCACTAACCTGCTTGTGACCTCGCACAAATTGCCATTAGGGGATCCAAAGACTCTGTCTTTGCGACTCCTCTCACAAAACACTCCATCTCCTGACCTCTGGATCTTTTTGTTGGCTGTCCCAAAGGCCCGGACCAGCCTCTGTCCTCCCTTCTGCTTCCTGGCCACCCTGGCTTCCATCAAGATTCGGCTGAAATCCCGCTTTCTACAAGAGGTCTTTCCTAGTCTCCTCAATGAGAGTGACTTCCTTCCAATTTACCATATATATAGATAGATATAGTTGAATCTATATGAATCAATATCTTTGTATAGCCGTACATACATATATGTCTACACACATGTTATATGTATATATAGATATATGTAGATATGTACACACACATATATCTGTACATGTGTATGTGTGTGTGTGTATGTATAGATATGCATGTAGAGATCTATCTGGGGCAGCTAGGTGGAACAGTGGATAAAATGCTGGGCCTGGGGTCAGGAAGACCTGAATTCATATCTGTCCAACACTTACTAGCTGTGTGACCCTAGGAAAGTCACTTGATCTTGTTTGCCTCAGTTTCCTCATCTGTAAAATGAGCTGGAGATGTGGTCATGAAGAGTTTGACATGACTGAACATCACCTTTGTTTTCTCACCCACCTTCTACCAGTGTAGGTCTACCCCGTCCTTTGTAATTTGTAACCCTAGAGACTTGCTGAGAGCACTGGCATGTTCACTAATTGGCCCAGAGTCATGTGGACAATATGGATGTCAGATATAGAATTCGAACTCAGGTCTTCCTGACTCTAAAAGCCAACTCTCAGATACAAACACAAAGACCAAATATTCACTGCCCTCTTGGACCTTATGTCCTATGAGTTGTTGGGAACTCTCCCAAGCAAAGTGCTTTACATATATCATCTCATTCGATCCTCACAGCAACCCTGGGAGGTAGATGAAGAAACAGGCTGGGAGAGGTAGTGACTCACCCAAGGTCACACAGCAGTAAGTTTCTGGTGCTGGATCTGAACCCCGGTCTTCCTGCCACTAATTCCTCCATTCTACCACTGTACCCCCTGCTGTCCCATAGGGCTCATCATTCTGTTCATGACCATTGTACTCTACCCGTTGGAGCCTTCTTCTCAGACCTGCCCTCCTCTTCTTACTTCTCCCTTTCTGAGCCTCCTCCCTTCGTCCTCTCCTCCATTCCCCATCCCCTGTGAGATAGTTCCTACAGGGATAGTGCCCATTTTGCCTATGAGGAAATTAGCCTGAGAGAGGTTCAATGCCTCACCTTGGTTGCTCAGGTATTAGAAGTCCCAGGCAAGATTCAAATCCAGGTCTCTCCTAATTCCAGCCCCATCACTTTTTCCAGCAGTGACCGCAGAACATTAACTTTTCAATGACATTGTAAAAGGGGATGGGGAGGACAAGAGCAGACTGAATTGTTCTGTTTCTGAACATCTCAGCATTCTTTGAATGGCCCTAGGTTTCTCCCTGAGACAAAGCCTTGTCTTTAATGCCCACGTTCTTCCAGCGAGTCACGGAGATTAACAGTTTCTAATAGAGACAGAATGTCAGCCAAAGCATTAGGGGCCAAGGACACAGTAGGAGACAGCAGGGTCTGACACGTTCCATACATGGAATCATAAAGGAGAAGGAGTCCATGGAAAATCATCTAAGAGATGTATAAGCCCAAAGGACACAGGATCAGTGATACAGTGAATGGGGGAGACGGAGGCAAACAGCTCTGTCCATGGAAGCTATAGACAGGATAAAATGGAGAGAATCAGCAGAGAGAAAGCAGAAGGCCCGCACATCACGGCAGTCTGGTGAAGGCTCCCTTAGAAGGGACTTGAAGGAAGCCAGAGAAGCAGGAGGGGGGAGAGGAGGGAGACCAAGTGTTCCAGGCTTGGGGGACATTGGGGGAGGGGGGAGAATGCCCAGAGCTGAGGAGGGCACGGCCAAAGTGGCCGGGGTCACCGGATCAAGGCGTGCACAAGGCTCCCCACCAGGGATGGGACGAATCTCCCCTATTGTCATGAGGGCTCAATGGCCATGAGGATCCCTGACCCCCTGCTGTGAGCCAGGAGCAGCCTGGAGGCCCCAGAGAACTGGTCAGTGTCTTATCATCTGGATAAATGAAAATGGACCATTGCCTTGCCACTGACCTGCCCCTGGCAAGCTGGGCTGTGCTTGTGCCCCAAGTAGTGGTGAGTGTTCTACGAGAGCCCCTGACATTCTGCCTTTGGACCAACGGTCAGGGCTAGTGGGGCTGCCTAGGCCCAGGAAATGCAGGTTTCTTCCCACAAAGCCAAAGAGCCTGCAGTCTTGGGTCGACCTCGATGCCCTGACCAATGGACTTGCCCAACTCTGATGTGAAATGCTTGTTTCCCATGCCCCATAGGGCAGGGGGAAAGAATGCAATGGACAACATTGCATCAAGGTTTGCTTTCCAGTCCTGGCACGTGGTCATCTATGACCTGGGTCTCAGTTTCCTTATCTGTCAAATGAAACGGTTGGAATAGATGACCTTCAGGGCCTCTTCAAACTCTATCTAAATTGCCATGAAGATTCTTCCCACTTCCAAGGGGGGCCCACCCCCCTGCCCAGGTTGGGACAGAAGGAAAACAGATCTCAGATCAGCCACTGCTAGTTATCACCCTTCCTTTGAGGCCATTCTACTGGACCAGATCTAACCTAATCATCCCTTTTCTCCCATTTATAAGCTGGAGAAAGGTGGCACGGGCACCTGACAGCAAGGCGAGCTCCTGTCTTGGCACCTGGTGCCACTCTTGCCTCGTGCTTGGGGCAGTAGAAAGCCCTGGCCTGATGACAACCAGGTGGAGGGAGGGAGGGAAGGAGAGGGGCAAGAGAGGGACCTCCCAGGGTCACTTTCATGGTCCCAGCACAGTCAGGTGTCCAAGAGGGTCCGAAGGCAGAGGGAAACCTCGTTGGGTCAAGAAAGCTGCCCTCAAATGAACAATGGAACCTTCTCTCACTGTGGCCTGCATGGGATTCAATAAGCCTTTAATGAGAACCTACTGTGTGCCAGGCTCCATGATGGGCACCAGGCACACAAAGACAAATTGATCCCTTTTAGGAATTTAAATTTTTCTAGGAAACAACACATACACAGATGAGTAAATAACAAAATATATACAAAGTTACTTGGGGTAGGGATGGAGAATCCCTCACAATGGGGCGAATTGGGGCTAAGTCTTCTGGGGATTTACTGACTTTGCCAAAATTTTCCTAAAATCAGTTTCTAAGTGAATGTTCACAGATGCCCTAAAGACAATGTGATTGTCAGCCATCCCAGAAGGGGCTGGGCGGCCCAAATGGTGGCGATCTCCCAAGATGAACGGAAAGTCCTCTGTCTGCACTCACTCACAGTGCAACAACTTCCTTTCCTTACAGTGAGTGACCTCTAGCCCTCAGCCCACATGAGTCTCCAAAGCCAACAAAGGGTGGTTATGGTTTACATGCCTCTTGGTCCTACTGGAGTCACTGACTCCTGGTCAGCACCAGGACTTCCACCAGCGCATCTTACTTATTTCTCCAGCCCAGAGGTTCCCAAAGTGATTCCTCTCAAGAGACCATTTTGCATCTCCTCCTTTAGTTTTATAATTATGGGATGTTCAAGAAGGACTAGCACCTCTGGTGTGAGGGCGTGGGGAACTCTTTCAGAGCTGCTCATCGCCTTTGGTGTCCACCTGGCACTCAGCTCTCACCTGTGGCTCCAAGGAGCTGGAGTATGTGCTGTGGTCACACCCCAGTAAACAGGCTTGGCAGACGAGCTACACCAGGTGAAAGTAACCGGCAGCCTCAAACCTCTCAGTGAGTTGGGGGGGGTCTACCCCAAGTATGTGAAGACTCCCCCACCCTGCTCCCCCTTTCCACTGTGGAATGGGCAGATGAGAGCAATTTGTTCCAATGGCCATGAAGGTGGCTGAAGCAGATGCTGTGGAACTCTTAAAGCTCGGTCAGGCATTGAAGACACAAAGTTATCCGCTGCATCCCGACCATCACCAGTCATCTGACTTTTGTCCTGCCACTGGACTTCGATGACTCTGGGAGAGAGAGAATCAAGCTGCTGACTTTGTGCCGCTCTGCCTCACTTAAACCCAATTCACAGACAAGTCAAGATGTCACCTTGTGATGTCATTGGTCCTCTGAAAATGAAGGACAAATGAGTGGTGAGGTGGGGATTCAAACTCACATCCTGTGACTCCAAATTCAGCATTCTGTCCACAGCAATCTTGGCCCACACCAAGCCCACCAAGGAAGGAAAGAATGAAAAATCATTTACTAAGTGCTTCCTATGTGCCAAGCTCGGTGTCAGCACCAGGGATGCAAAAGCAAAGACAGCCCCTGCCTTCTAATGGGGGAAACCAAGCTCAGGAGGCACGGTGGCCAGAGAGAGGCAGAAAGTCCAGGAGGACTCTTGAGTTACCAAGCAAGAAATGCTGGTGCATGTGACACTTGGCATCGTCGCCTGTTGCATGGATATGATTTGGACAAAGGCATTGAGGAATGCCGTGAGCAGACTGGATGGTTTTCTGGTGCCAAGGACTAAGCCCGCTCCCTGAGTGTGTGGAGGAGGCCACCTGTGAGGTGGGAAGTTGGAGGCGGGACGCCAGTGGAGGCGGGGCTGCTCCCCAGCCGCGTCATCCATGCTGACTTCCAAATTCAGCATGTGTCCTATTATCTGCTTCACTGCATTTGTAAATCGCTTGTGTTAAAAAGCCATAAGCACAATTTGGCAGGCCTGTTTCACACATATTAAAACCGTTAACACATACCTTTAAGGGATGGAAGATGGCAGTCCCAAAGCCAACGATCCCCACCAGCATGTGCTTGGGGAACGCCTTCTGGCCCAGGCAGATTCGCAGTTCATTTTAAGTGGCAGGGCAAGCAGTGTGTCTGATTCCATCTTCTCCTCGACAGAGGGCTTTCTGAATGTTTGTTATTCATCGACTCGACCCTGGAGGAGCAGGAGAACAGATCTGGCAAAGGTCTGAAAATGGGTGGAGAGAGGGCCGACTGCTAGGCCCTCCATCGTGAACTCCCCGTGGGTGCTTGGCATCGGCGGAATGAAGGTTCTCCATAGTGTGTCTCCTCCGGGTTCCTGCAAGGATGGGGCTCTGTGACTTCTAAAAGCCCCTCCAACGTACGGGTCTCCTTCGCCCTGATCGTTGCTATGATGGGGAGGGATCTGCCTGAGTAGAGATGGCTTCCAGTATCCTGTGAAGTGATGCTTCCCCAGAGTGCCAGGGCCAGGCACCGGCTCTCATTCCTGCTGTTTTCAGTCTGAAGATCCAGCGGAGCTGTGGGATGGTTACACAAGCCTGGAGGGGTCAGCCGTGCCAAAGGCTATATCAGCTGATGTCGGGTAGTTTCAGTCGTGTCTGAATCTTCATGAACCCATTTGGAATTTTCTTGGCAGAAATACTGTATAGGTTTGCCATTTTCTTCTCCAGCTCATTTTACACAGGAGAAGCTGAGGCACATGGGATGAAGTGATTTGCCCAGGGTCATACAGCTAGTGTCTGAGGCTGGATATGAACTTGGGTCTTCCTGACTCCAGGCCTGGCACTCTGCAGTATGGTGCCACTTAGAGCTCAAAGGCTGCCTCACTCCCTCTCAAGTGCAGTTCAAACCCTTAAATGGATTAAAGTCTAATTGGGAAATTATTAACAAAATGCAATAGCACATAGATAATGTCAATGTGTGTTTTCTAAGTCAATCTGTGAGGCAGAAATCCTTATGTACAGTTTAGTGGCTCATTTGTATCTGAGTATGGACCCTCCCCCCCACTAGTCTATCATTTGCAGGAACTAAAGCCGTCACCGTCTGCATTGTCTGGTTACGAGTCTAGGGATGGGCTGTGTGTGGTCTGAGGGACAGACTGGCCCTTAAATCCAGAGAGGGTCATCACCAGGTTGGCCCCAGGTCGATAGACTGGGGGGCCATGGTATGTCTCTGTTGGCATCGACTCAGTTCAAGAGTGTCATAAGTGATGGAATCACCAGTCCTTGAAGTACTGGAGGCTTCTGACTTTGGAGTCAGAATATCTGCATTTGAATCCTTGCTGCCTGACACCTGGGGTTAAACTTCCTGGAACTCCTTCCATGATGTTTCCTTCCCGTGATGCTCGTAAATGTCCACGTGTTGTCTCTCCCCATCATATAAGCTCCCGGAGAGCGGGGCTTGTCTTTCTTGTTTGTATTCCCTGGCCAAGATGCTTTGCACACAGCAGGCACTTATTCAATGCTTTTTCACTCACTCACTCACTCATTCATTCACTCTATAAAACAAGAGGGATCGACGAAATCTCTGAGAGCCCCAGATCTAATTCTACTATTCCACTCTTTTGTCTTGAAGTAATTTTATCACATGCCACCCAAGAAGTAATCACTCACAAGTCATTTCTCTGCCCACTTTCTCTCCAGATGTATGTATAGGCTTGCTTAAAGAATTAGGAAAGCTAGTGGCATGGATACTGTCAATAAATTATTTGTCAACAATTATTTGTTGAGACACCTACTATGTGCCAGGCACTGTCCTAGGCACGGAAGATTCAAGTACAAAACAACTTATAGTTGCAGTAAACCAATATTCCAATGGGAAAGACAAGATGATTTAAAATGTATACCCTATACATAGGAATTGAAAGGATACAAATACATACAAAGTAGTTAAATACAAGCAGTAGTTTGGGAGGAAGGTTGCTAGCAGTTGGGGGACAGAAGGTGGTGTCTGAGCTGCTTCTGAAGTCACCAGCATACATTTATTAAGCACCTCCCATGTTGCCGGCACTGTGCTAAGCCCTGGGAATACAAAGAGAGGCTAAAATAAAATAAAATAGTCTCTGATCTCAAGGGGCTCAGAATCTAATGGGGGAGGGGACAACAGGTGGATAGGTATGTACACACAAGGGATGTGCCTGATAAATTGGGGTGGTCTCAGAGGAAGGCGCCAAGATTCAGGAGGACAAGAGAAGGTCCCTTGAAGAAAGTGGGATATTATTGAGACTCGAAGGAAGCCCCTGAGAGGAACCTCTTTGGTTAACCTTTTTGGACTGGCCCCAGCCCATCCCTGGTTTTAGGCCAAAAGATTGCCATGTCTTTTTCCAATGGGGAGCTGATGGTTTCATGGTTGATTTCAGGGTTAGCGTTGGAAAGGTCCAGGGACATGGGAGGGCTCATGGTGGTGCATGGTGTGAGGACCAGACAGCAGCTCAGGACGCTCACCAATCAGAGGCTAGGGCCAATGGGTGGGACCTCGTCTTCTTAAGTGGCTGCTCTGCCCAGCACTGTGCTAGGGGAGGGAACAGAAGTGGCCATTTCTTTGTCCACTTACCTTTGCACACTTCGTATTTGCTTATCTGAATGCATGTTTGTTCTCCACCCATACTGTGCTGGTAAAACATGAGGTCCTGGGGTAGCTAGGTGGTACAGTGGCTAAAGCTCTGACCTTGGAGTCAGGAGGACCTGAGTTCAAATCCAGCCTCAGACACATAACACTTACTAGCTGCGTGACCCTGGGCAAGTCACTTGACCCTGATTGCCTCACCAAAAAAAAAAAAAACCACAAAAAAACATGAGGTTCTTGAGAGTGGGGACCATCGTTCTATGCCTGCCATATAGTGGGTGCTTCGTTAACGCTCATGAAGCAATGAATGGAATTGATCACATGGATCTTAAAAATCAGCCACAGAAAGTGGTGACACAGGGAGATGCAGCAGTCCCACGATGCCCCTTTCCCCAACTGAGACCGTCTTTGAGTAAAGCTGTCTGGGGAAGGGGAATCTAGATGTGGCCAGAGCCTGGATTCTTTGGTGGGCAGGACACACGGCAGTCTGAGGCAGGCATGGCCTCTCCTTTGAGGTGCTTCTGATCACTGCTGCCCTTCCTTTCCTTCCAGGGACCACTTGTAGAATGAGTATCTGTTCTGTGCAGACTGAGAGGGGAGGAGGGGGAGCTTCCAGCCAGCCTCATTTGGGAGATGCCTCGTGGGAAGCGCGCCAAGCATGGCTTCTCCCTTGGTTGGATCCTCCTGTTGTGGAAAGCACAAGAGAAGGGAGTCGACTCTTCAGTCCCAGAAGAGAAGTGTAATCTTCCTTAGTTCTTTCAGGAAAGATTTGTCTTCTGGAGAATTAAATAGGACAAAGAATAGTTTGAGGTTTTCATAAGATCAAGAACTGGAAAGGGACCTTCGAGGTCATCCAGTCCAACCCCCTCGTTTTGCAGATGGGGAAACTGAGACCCAGAGAGGAGAAGGAGCCTGTGCAGGGACTAGGGAGTGGCGGCAGGCTGGAACCCTGGTCCTCCGACTGTGAAGTCCTGCATGCCTTCCATTGTGTCACTCAGCCTCTTGTCTGAAGGGTGAGGAGCTCAAGGCACAGAGAGGTTAGTTATTGCCCAAGGTCACACAGGTGGGAAATGACAAAAGAGGGATCTGAATCCAGTTCCTCTGCGCCCAGAGTCTCTGCTCTGTGTCTGCCAAACAGTCTTCTTTACAGCAGGAGAGCGAGTCATAAAGAAGATAAAGAGTTTGTTGGAGAAGCAGCGTGTCATGGTGAATGGAATGTCCATCGTGGAGCCCAGAATACTGGCTTCCAATCCGTCTTCTGCCAGTTACTAGGATTGGGACTGGGGAGAGTCACAGCCTCTCTGGGTCTCATTTTCTACATCTATAAAATTGGAATAATAATACCTGTAGTACCTATCCCACATAATTGTGAGGATCAAATGAGGTAACATATATATATATATATATATATATATATATATATATATAAAACACAAAAATGTTCTGTTTCTCTAGAAAATAGATAGATAGAATTTATTAAGTGCTTACTATGTGGCAGGCACTGTACTAAGCAGCTGGGGATACTTCTGAATAAACAAAGGCAAGAAATTCAGTCCTTCCCCTCCAGGAGCTTACATTCTAATAGGGAAGAAAACAAATAAAGGAGAGCTGGAAGAGAGGAAAGGCAGGTGGAGATGGCCAAGAGATAGTAGGGAGGTCTGGTTCTGGGCAAGATGAGCCAACAGCTTGCCTCTCAGATTGTGATGTCCAGTCCAAAGTTCCAGAATTGGGGGAGATGGGAGTTATGGCCTGAGTGCAGGCAGTATGGTGGGTAGATGGCCTAGAAGTGGACCTGGGTTAAGCCTGTGAATCAGAGGGGAGGCAGGGAGGGAATTTGAAACTCAAAAATTATAAAAAACCAATGACAGGATTGTTTTTACATGTTTTATAGATTCTCAAAAGATGTTACCAGGCTTAATAATAAGATTTTGACACTTTCAAGGATTTGGGATCTCACTGATGGGGGCCATACCCTCTAAGGATACAGACTGCAACCTAGATACACCTTCCTGTCCTGTATAGCTCATTCTTGTCCTTTTTTCTTCCAAGTCTTCTGCAAAGCGTCCACCCAACATGCTAGGATTTCATCTAGATCCCTTGAGAGTGTCTGGAAATCAGCAGAGCACAAGGCTTATTTATGGGTTATCCCTCGTTCTGGGGAGACAGCTGAGCTACCATCCTTTCCCAGTCACAGTCATGCATTTCTTTCCTGATATCCATGCTAATGCTTCTCTTTGCATTTTCCACATCTGAGCATTAGACCCGTAACACCATTTTCCTGTTACTTTGCTACTCTTTTATGGGACGCTTTTGCTGGGGGTTTCTGCTGAGGCTTTTGTAGTGTGGCCCTTCCCATCTTTCGGAGGGCTATCCTTACCTTTTCTCTGCTTGCTGACTGCTGACCTATGAACATTAGTCTATCCAGCCGTCAACATCAGCTGTTGTCCTGCATCTACATCGAGCTTCTAGCCACTTCTTTGCTCTTCCCTTCTCTTGTCTCCTTTGTTCTCAGTCCAGATCTCACAACAGAGCCTAGCTCCCCAGGTTTGCCTCATGCTGGGCCTTGCGAGATCAGAAAGAAGCAGAAGACATGTTTATTTATGCATGATAGCAAGAAGCTAACTCATCTGCAGATTCTAAAGCTTTAAGATAAGTATTCAGACAAGTTCACTGTGGAGTGCAGCCTGCAAGGAGAGGCATCAGGGTTTTGTTAATTCATCATGCATGAACTGAGAGAAGTAAACTCTTAACCATGCTCAGATCATCAGATATTTCTTTTTATTAAAGAATGATATCGCATTTCGGCAGTTACTTACAAACATGGACTGCTCTGATAAATGGATATCAAATAAATGAGGTTTTTTTAAACTAAAATTGAGGGTAAACCAAGCTACTCAGCACCCCCATCTTCAGTAAACTCTCTGGCCGGGCTTCTTCAGCCTGCCTTTGGCGGGACGGTGAAGTCCGTGTCCCCTTCTCAGAGCTGCTTGGTTGACTTTGGGATCAGAGGACGTAGGTGGACCTGATTCCACCTCTTCCACATGCTGCCTGCATCCCTTTGTCTCTCTGGGCACTCAGCTCAATCTCTAAAATGAGGGGTTCTCATTAGCTCTTAAGACTCCTCCCAGGTCTACGTCTGTGTTATCACTGAGCAATGAGTTCTATCATTCTGAATGAGTTCTACCATTCTGAACATTAAAGATAATTTGAATGTGTATAGTCCTAAGTAGCAGAGAGAAGAGGAATCCAGTAAGTCAAAGGGAAGGAAATTGGAGCATTTGATACATGGGATAAGTCAGTGGGACTCTGTGTTGGACATCTTTTTGAGAACCACGGTGATGAGTGATAAGGTATTGGGTCTAGCTTGGAACTCCACATAGGAAGATGGACGGGTAGAAATTGGAGAGCGTCCACTGAAGATGAATAATATTTTTAAAGGCGTGGAAAATTGCAGTTTCAAACAAAGAAAAATGATGAGGTAAAAAGATTTTGAGAAAAGAGAGATTACCTAAATGGCGCCTTCCCAAGTGAAGAAGGACAAATAGAGCAGACTGCTAATCTGCCGAGCTTGAATAAGAAGAAATGGGTTTCAACAGCGGGAAGAGGGATTTCATTTAGATAAGAGAAAGTCATCACTGGGTTTCAACTTTGTATAGAAGAAGTTCACAAAGGAGGTCTGGGGTCCTCGTTTTGGGGGAACTTCGGAATTCATCTGTACAACCATCTGAACTGGATGTTTGGGTCAAGGATATTTGGAGTCTGGAGAGCCGAGTTCAAGACCTACCTGTGTGATCTTGAGTCATGTGATCTCTCTGTGGCTTCCAATCTGTAAAGAAAAGCTGGATGCAATGACCTGCAAAGTCCTTTCCAACTATGGTCCCTCATATCCCTTGTGGGGATCTTGTCTCCTCCCCTCCCTGAGAATTATTTCTCTTTTAACTTAAGATTCCTGAGGGCAGAGACTGCTTAGTTTTAGCTTTGTATTCTTCACAACCCAGCCCATCCTGAAAAGAACAAGACCTGGCATACAGGAGGCACTCAATAAATGCTTGTTGGATTGAATTTCATAAAGACAGCTTTGGGTACTTGCTGGGAGCAGGTTCTCATGGTGCTGGTGAGTAGGGAAAGCCATGAGAACCCATATGAAGAAATGACCTTTATTTTCTGGGGGTGTAAATTGGTCTGGTCAGGATTGCGTGCTCAGTGGACATGCGTTCCTTCTATTGGACCTGGGAAGGATTCTATTACTCCTGAATCACTGTGAGAAAGTAGGTGGAGCCATGTTAACGTGAATGACCCATGGCATAGACGTGCTGAAATCATGACCTTGAAAGCACCGTGCCTGGAACATCAGAGGTGCCTAATAAATGTTTGTTGGCTTGACTAGAAAAGTTGGCAGAAGGACCAAGGGTGAAACAAAACTTCACAGGAAGAACGTAGAGTGGGACTTCTGACAAGCTAAGTGGTCCCAGGTTGGGTTTGTTTGCAAGGTAAACATGTAGCCAAACTTCTGAGTGAAATTAAGATGCTTTCTTCATCAATAAAATGATCATAGTAATACTCATACCTCCTGCCTTATAAAGGATTTTTCTTTTTATCAAGGAAATCAAGGTCATGGAAAGTAGTTATAGCCATGGAATGCTATAAAAATGTAAATTAGCTGTTCTGTTATCAAACTATTACTTCATCAGGGGCAGGTGACTGGCTTTCCACTCCCCACACCGATTCTCTAGGCAAAGAAAGTGAAGCAGTTGAGAGAACATTGGGTCTAGAGTCAGAAGACCTGGCTTGGAAAAGTGACTCTTCTGTTTGACCTTGGGCCAGTCATTCACTCTTTGGACCTCAGTTTCCTCACTTATAAAATCAGGGGGTTGAATTGGATGCCCCCTAAGTCCCTGACAGCCTCTCAAGTCTTCTTTCCTCAAGTAGCCGAGAGTCAGGGTGTACATGAGAAAACACTAGGCTGGAAGGGAGCAGGTGGCCTGGCTTGGGTGACTAGAGTAAACACAGTGGTAAGGTTTACAATAGGTAGCAGCAGAGAGAATTAGATTGTGAAACAGGTAAATGATGTTCAAATACTGGCCTTAAGGCTCACTACCCATGGAACTTTGAGCACGCCACTTCTCAGTCTGGGCCTCAATGTCCTCATCTGTCAAATAGGGATCTCTCAGTTCATTGCGTCTCTCCCGATGTCCTTATACTAGGACATTAGTCCAGGAGTCAGCTCTTACTGCCCCTCAAGATAATTATAAGATTATCAGCATGAGCATTCCCACCTCCGAAGTCAGCAGACTGGAAATCAAGGCTTTATTTATTGTTCTGTTCATTGTATAGACTTAAGAAAGTGATGGAGAAAATGCTAATTATTCACATTCAGCTTAAAAGGACACCCTGGGTAGGTTTTTCAGAAAGATGGTTGTTAAACATCTCAGAATCAGCCCTCCCTTCTTGGTTTCACCCAAAGGCCATTCTTCTACTGAACTTCCCAGCATCCTCCAATCATCTAAGTTTTCAGCCTTTAAGTCCTCCTGGATCCCTCATTCTCACCCCCTCCGACAGATAATTATTTGGTCATTTCTACCTCCACGACGTCTCTCCCATAGCCTCCTCCCCCACTCCTTTCTCTCCATTCCCACAGCCATCCCCATCGTTCAGGCCTTCATGAACTCTCACCTGGACTGTTGTAATAGCTTCCTAATGGGTCTTTCTGCTTCATTTCTACTCCCTCCAATTCCTCCTTCCTATCATCTGCCAAAGGGAGTTTCCTAAGACTCAGGTCTAACCGTGTTACTCCTCTACTCAATAAACTACAGAGGCTCCCTATTACCTCTAAGGAGAAAAAGTCCAAACTCCTCTGTTGACCATTTGAAGGCCTTCCAAGTGGTTCCAGTCTACTCTTCCAGTCCTGTTCCCCATCATGCCTTTGGCTTTCTACTGCACAGCCACAATCTCCCATTGCTCCTTATTGACAGCCCTCCTTGTTCCATCTCCATGCCTTTGCCCTGACTGTCTCCCATGCCTGGAAAGCTCTCCCTCCTCACCTTTATCTCGTAGAAGCCCAATTGCCTTCAGGGGTCAACTCGAGTCACGTAAATCCTAGAAATGCCACGCGCTTCACTTTCCTCATCTGTAAAATGGAGATGCCTACGTCCCAGGGTTATTGTGAGGATCAAATTAGATAATACTTGGAAAATACCTTACAAACCTTAAAGCATCACACAAATGCTATTTATGATGATGATAATAATAGCCACAATTATCATGATAGTATTATTCCTTCTAGCTTTTAGCATCCACACAAATCCATAAATGCAGAGTGCTGAAATAGTGTTATCACTCCAAACTACCTTTCCAGCCTTGTCACATCCTCCCACTTTCTTGTACTTTCTTTTCCGGCCCAGCCGGATTGTTAATCCTCATTGCGTGAACACCACTTATACTTGTCTGTCTCCACAGCTTGGCCTTGTGTCTTTCCTTCTGATTCCTTCCCCTGTTTAATTATCAGAATCTGACCCATTGTTCAAAGTCCAACCCAAACGCCACCTCCTCTGGTGAGTGCGCCCTTCCT
>NW_020954582.1:2987095-3063171 GCF_900497805.2 Vombatus ursinus
CAAAGTCCAACCCAAACGCCACCTCCTCTGGTGAGTGCGCCCTTCCTCCCCCCGATGGAAGTGATTGACGCCTCCTCCCTCAGAACTCTGAAAGTGTTTTATCCACTAGCTCTCTTAATCATCATTATTATTATTTTGTTGCTGTTGTTGGCTCATTTTCGGTTGTGTCTGACTCTTTGTGACCTCATGGTGTTTTCTTGGCAAAGATACTACAATGGTTTACCATTTCCTTCTCCAGCTCATTTTGTATATGAGGACACTGAGACAAATAGAGTGAAATGACTTACCCAAGGTCATACAGCTAGTAAGTGTCTGAAGTTGGATTTGAACTCAGGTCTTTCTGACTCCAGATCCTGTTCTCTATTCACTGAACCACCTTATTGCCCCAGGGTTTTGAAGAGGGAGAGATCAAGAGATTAAGAGAGATAGAAGGTGTGTATATGTGTGTGTGTGTGTGTGTGTGTGTGTGTGTGTATGTGGGGGAGGGGAAGAGCCTGTGCACAGACAGGGAGATAGAAGAGAGTAGATCTAATACAGGGAACAGTTGGTAATCTGGTTTGGCTGGAATAAATCGAATGTCTGAAAGGCAGTGGGTAACATGAAATGATCTGAAAAGTAGTTGGGAACCAGGTTTTGCAGGGCTTTGAGCATCAGGCTCTGAGAAGTTTGTATTTTACCCTCAAGTCACTAGAGAGTAGTGAGATGGTTGGACCTGACTATTGATGAATGTGAATTTAGCTGCTGGTTAGAAGGTGGGCTGGAGAGGAGAAGCAGCCATTTTACAAATGAGGAAACTGTTGATCCAAAAGTGTGTGTGTGTGTGTGTGTGTGTGTGTGTGTGTGTGTGTAAAATCTCTCTCTAGCTCTCAATTTTGTGGGTCTTGTCACATTCTTCTGGGAGACCCGTGGTGCTCAGGTTGGCTCCGCCCATCCCATCTCATAGATCAGCAGGCTTTGCTCACACAGTGAGCACAGTTTCTTTATATGCTCTTACTTTTTGCATCTCTTTTTCCAGACTGCCCTTCCCTTCTGAGTATTTGCATTCCCAATTATTGTTTCTCTTTTGCTTCTTTGGTGGATTGGCATCGTGGATTCCAATTTTTCTGTCCTGCCCGGTACTTTTTCTGTGCCAGACTTAAATTCTAGTCTCATAATGCTCATTTCTCTTTCAAACTGCTCTGGAACAGCATGTTGGGGCTCCCGGTCCCCTGCAAATCCCACAGGGTGCTCTGTCTATCTGAGTGTTGTATTGTTTTCCTTTGTTTTAGTGCAGTTATTCACAGATGCCTGAACTCCCTCTGGGGCCACACTTCCTTCTGCTCTTAATGTTTTCCCCATTGATTTATCTCCTCCTCGTGTTGAAGGGCTTTGCTTATTCTTCTTTGGGAGGTCTTCAGTTTGTATTTCTTCCCATTATTATTTCTTATTGCTCATTTTCTGACCCCAATCCTTGGGGTCTGGATCTCAACACACCCCAGCCTCTTCCCATGCTGGGCCATTCACAGTTCACTACTGTAGGTCTCTACCCAAGTGACTTTTAGGGAACAGAAGTGACCCTGGCTTCCCTCCCCTCTTCTCTCCTCTCCTCTTTCCTCCCCACCACTATTCTCATGATGGGGGAGGAGAAGAAAGACAGCCTTTCTTTTTTTTAATAGTATGCTTCCACCTGCATTTGGCCCCCATTTGGTCTTTCTCTGAAAGTGCCATCTTCTGTACCCACGGGCGTGGTGTAGGGCCCTACAGTCCCCTCTCCTGCCCCATTCCTTGTGTTCCTTAGTTCTCTGGTCCAGCAGCTCTGAGCACTCCCTCTGATGCCACCACAGCTGGGGATGAGCTTTGCTGTTTGGAGCTTGGGTCTCTGAGGTTATATAAGAAGTGGATTGAGTTGGAGTTTGGGATTAGGCCTGTTTCAAGCCCAGACATGTGTCCTGCCCCCGGTTCCTCTGTTCTGAAGAAATCCCTTTCAGCCTAGAATACTACCGTGGCTCTGGAGAGGTGGAGGAGGTGCTGGGGCGTCTGTAGGGTTGGCTTTTGTTGGAAGTCCAAAGGTTGGGTCCTTGGGTCAGTGAGCCCAGACTCGCAACCAGTGCTGTGGTGGGGGATGGGGTATGCCTACTGTGTGAGCGTCAGGTCATGACTGATTTTTTTGACGGTCATTTGGATGCCATTTGTCCTAGACCGTGGAGATAGCAGAAGTTGCCTTATTTTGGGGATATAATTTGTGTTTTGGAGAGGTGTGAGAGGTTGTGGGGATCAGAGAAAATGTCTCATCTCTAATATAATAATAAATGTGATAAGCATTTATCTTGTGCCGGCAAAACCCTTTGCATGTGTTACCTCTCTTGAGCCTCATAAGAACCCTGTGAAGTAGTAGTTACCATCGTCTCCATTTTATAGATGAAGAAACTGAGGTTGACAGAGTTTAAGGGATTTGCTCAGGGTCACAGAGCTAGGCAGGACGCAAACTCAGGTCTTCCTGACTTCAAGTCCAGTCTCCCCACTGTTCCGTCTAACTGCCTTTATAGTTCCCAGTAAAGGCAACCTTGGGCAACATTCAGAAAAGGAGTTGAAATAGTTAACAAGAAAACACGAACTTTTCTTTTAAGAAGTCCTTTTCCTAATCAGGCTCTCAGAGACTCATCAGTCAGAGATGTGTGCTGCTGGAGGTCAGGCCTGGCCGGGTCTCTCTGCTTTTTGCTGCCTCTCAAAGCCTCCACTGCCCCCAAGACAGGCTCTGCCGGCATCACATTTGGCCTTTCATTAAGCTAATTGCTGTTTATCCTTAAGACTGAGCTCTCTTCCTCAGCTGGGGGATGAGACAGCAGCTTGTCTCTGTCTCAGCCGCCTTTAGCACTTTTCTAAATGCTGAGAGGATGGTAAGAGAGGGAGGCCCTCTGCTTCCTCCTTCTTCCTTGCTCATCCTGGGGGGTGAGGGAAGAAATAGGGAGGGAGGCGTAGCCTCGAAGGAGTGCCATTCCCTGGACCAGCACGTCCAGCTTGGAAAGCAGTGAAGCGAGTGCTGGGCATGGGGTGGTGGTGGAGTCTGGTAGGCGTTGTATCAGAGCCTGGCTGGGAATGGGGCTCTATTGTAGAAGCATCTGTGACAAATGAAGCAGTCACACTGAAAGCCTGCATGAAAAGGGAGTGTTGCAAAGATTCAGTCAAGGCCCAGTTGGCAGGACCAAGGAATTCTCTGGCATCATTCGAATTCTCACTGCACGTTTCCAGGGATCTGGAGCCAGTTACCACATTTTACCCAACGATTCCTTTGAATAGTGCCCTTTCCAGTACATGAGACGATTTCAGGGGATTCATGGACCCAAGCTGTACTTCTTGTTGGAGTGTGGGAGTGGGGTTAAGCAGGGCAGAACCCCAGAAGGAGGGGAGGCCTTCAAGACTTCTTCCTAAGGGAAAGTTGGCTATGCAGAGTGGTCCAAATGAGAGAGAAGATCCTTATAGAGGGTGAGATCTTGTGGGTGTTTCAGTTTGGAGATGACAGTATGTGAGTTTCAGAGAAATTGCAAAGCCATAACAACAATGATAATCATAATATAACTCACATTTCTCTTGTGCTTTAAGGTTTATAAAGCACTTTATGTAGATTATCTCATTCGGAGGTAGATGCTATTGTCCCAGATTTACAGAGGAGGAAACTGAGGCAAACAGGGATAAGTACCTTGCCCAGGGTCACGTGGCTAGTAAGAGTCAGAGCCAGATTTTGTACTCAGGCCTTCCTGAGTCTAGGCCCAGAACTCTATTCTCTGAGCGAAACAAATGCAGAAATAACAACTAGCATGTATATAATTATTAAAGTTTGCAAAGTCCTTTATAAGTGTCATCTCATTTGTCGTTACAACAACTTGGGGAGATAGGTGCCATTATTATATCCATTTTACACGTGGGGAAATTAAGGCATACAGGAGTTAAGTGACTTACCTTGGGTCATGTAGTAAACAAGTATATATTTGAAGGTCAAATTTGAACTCAGGCCTTTCTGATCCCAAGTTCAGGCTTTATCCAGGGAGCTGCTAAATGATATATATCGTCCCTCAAAAGGGTTTGGTCTGTCTATTCACACAAAACATGAAGACCATCCACTGTCTAGACTAAAATATTTCAGCTAGATGGCTAACCTGTGGATCTGACCCTTCAGTAGGTGTATCTGGGACAACAAAGGGGCCCTGGGATTGGGCCCTGGGTAGAAGAGAATGGGCTGGATTGCTATCAGGCGTCACCTGGTCTATCTAATTGTCTGTCAGCACTGGTAGAGGACGGCCTCCGCTATTCTGGGGGGTCCCTCTGTGGAGGCCTCAGGGGAGTCCAAATGCCCTGGGCAAGATGGCTTCCAGTCTCTCTCTCTCCATGATCCAAAACAGATTGGAAAACTCTGAATGCAGAGAGCTGGGCGCCACGCCAGCGGATGGTGGGACGCAAGGTGACTGCTTTCATTCCTTTTGAGTTCCTGCGGGTCATTTGCCCCTTGGCTTCCTAGCGCTGTGTGCCGTACGGACCCTAGGTTGGAGTTCTGCCAGTGATTTTGCGAGGATGGGAAGGCGCCCTCATTCTTCTTTTGCTGATTGGTGCTCAGCGGGGCGTCTTTTCTGACTTGGATGGGAGGCCATCAAAGCTGAGGGCTGAGCAAGTGAGTCCTTTTTCAGTGACCCGCTAGGGCCTCCACCCTGGAATGGGAGTCTGCTTCAGGGGCGTGCACGGATCTGGTGAGCCAGCCTCCATCCTGGGAGTGTTATTTAGGAAGACTTGGCTTTGATCTGCAGCCAAACACACTGAAATACCCTGGCCAGGAGCGCGCCATGCTCCTCGTGGTCTGAAGGACCCCAGTTTACGCCGCCACATACTCGTTCTCTGCTATGAAAGCAGGAGCTGGGGCAGGTGGGCCGGGGAGGACTGCGGTGCTTTCCTCCTCAAGTTAGGAGGCCATGCTCTGCAGAGCGGGGACTTCTTGGTAAATCTCTGGATCTGCCTCCATGGGAGTAGAATTCTTCTTGAAAAGCTTAATGTTTTTGTTTCTAGGGCACCTAAGCTCAGGAAGGGCCTTATGTTGAGAGGAGCTGACGTTTGAACTGAGCATTCAGGGTGCCTCAAAAGTCTAGCTCAGTTTTAAGCTAAGACTTGGGGATTGCTTATATGCCGTGTACAAAGAGATGGCTTGACTGAACAGTGAGTTAGGCTGGAGAAAACCCAGAAAACTGGGAAGGAGGACTGCGTCTGTGGTCAGAACACCCAGGCTAAAATCCTGGCCCTGGCCACCTCAAGTCACCTTGGGCAAGTCAATAGCTCTGGACCTGTTTCCTCTTATGTAGATGTATAGATGCTCTAAATCCTCTGACATTGGGGCATTCACTTACAGTAACCTCACAGAGCCTCAGTTGAACCATCTGTAAAATGGGGAGAATCTTACTTGTATGCCTGTTTCACGGGCCTGTAGTGAGGACAGTATTTTATGATCTCCTTGACTTTGGGGAAGCCATTTCCATCTCTGTACCTCAGTTTCTCATCTATAAAACAGCCCCCTTTTGACTCTAAAATCTCTCTGGTCATTGACTTGATGCTCTTAAGAGCACGTGCTATTTTATTTGTTCATTTTCTCCATATTGTGACCTCAGCTCTAGAGGCCAGGAGCGCCATGTTTTTTGGGGTTGGGGAGCGGCCCGTCCGGAAAGGTCTCGGGTGCAGGGTAAGCAGCGAGTGATGAAAGGGGAGGAGAGGGCAAGGAGAGAGGTCCGGCCTCTGCAGCTTCGGAGAAGGAGTTAGACCAGGGTGGGGGGTGTGCCCTCAAGGTGCCTGGATCCTTGAAGGAAAAGACTAGCTTAATGGAACTGAGTGGAAGCTGGGAGAAGAATGCATTTCAGCGTGAGAATTCTCAGCTAAATTTGGGGAGAATTGATTTTTTTTCTTTTTTATCAAAGTGAGATGTAAGAAAGTGGCCGTAAAGTGGACTGAATCATGCAGTAAACTTGAATCCAGTCCCTGTTGGAGAAGAAGCTTATCCCCGTAAAGACCAGAAACCAGGGCCTGTGTCAGGCTGAGGCGGGGCATCAATGCTTCAGTGAGAGGTACCGGGGTGTGACGATGGCTCGAGGGCTTGGGTTCAATCCCTGGCTCTGAAATGCCTGCTCCTGGCAAGTCCTGTACCTTGTCAGTGCCCTAGAGGCTAAGTCACAGAGGAGGTGCTGACCTGCACTGGGGAAATGAGTTTTCATTCTGGGAGTTCACTACACTGATGAAACCACCCCACCTTACCCCCCCAAGCCCCCCAAAAGTTTCAGTGCATTTCCTTCCTAGAAGTCAGGACTAACAGAGGAAGTTCCAATGATGAATTCCAGCATGTGAATTTTATTTCAGTTCACTCACTCACTGGTCCTGCCCCCAAGGCCAGTGGATCATTTCATTGTCTGTGCTACCACATCTGAGTACTGGCGCCCTGGCCCTAAGTCCCCTGGCAGACTGATTCCAAGGTCAGGGGCCAATGGTTCACTTAGTCTTTGTGGAGTGATAAATTGAAAACAATGTTTGTGGCGTACTTTGAGATTACCCAATGATGCAATGAACCTGAACTCCTAGGTCATCAATTCTAGAAGGGACCTTAGAGGTCAACCTCTCCATTTCCCAGAAAAGCAAACTGAGACTCAAGCACGGAAATGACTTTCTCAAGGTCCTTCAGCTATCTAGTAAGTGTCCGAGGCAGATTTGAACTCACACCTTCTCATCCCTGCCCATCACTGCAAGCTGCTCCTAATACCCAACTTGCTTTCCGGCTCTGGTGCTTATCAGCTGTATTTGGGCCCAAACTCTTCAGTTTCCAAGTGGGAATGATATTAATATTAAAATAGGAATAATGATGCCTCCACCAAAGTAACTATTTTACAGTTCCAGAAAAAAAAAGATGAAATAGAATCCTGGGGAGGTAACGCTGCAGGGCACCTTTCAGAAATGATTCATTCCAGCAGCTTCATTTTAAAGACCGTAACAGTTCTCCTCAGAGGCAGCATGGCCTCAGTCATGGACTGAGAACATCCCCGGGCTGACTGCCGGGTATGGGGCTGAGTTTGGGGACCCAGCCTCTCACAACACCATCTGTTGAAGGGTGGAAGGGCCGCCTCCTGCGTCCACGGAGGGAGCGCCCATAACCTGGAGGCCAGTGAAACAGCAAAGGGCATGTTGGCTCTGAAGTGGGTCAGCTCCTGCCTTGGTCCCTTACAGCCTGGTGACCTTGGGTGAGTCATTGGGCTTCAGGATCCCCCTCTGCAGGTCTTGTTGACCGTGGAGGTGGGCGGTCCCTCCTCGCTCCAGAACTGACCTCACCTACGCGGGGGAGTAGCCCCCTTAGAGCGGGTCGCGTGGTGTCTCTTCACAATGAGCCGGCAGGTGGGCACGTCACCCCCATTCCTAACAATGACTCGAGGCAGGACCACAAACAGTTACATCATACTGTTCACTGCGCATCTGTCAGCCCTGCCGTGAAGTCACTTGGGCACGTGCCATCGGGCCGTGGCTCTCAGCCAGGGAAGCTCTTGTCCCCATCCTCTCCTCATTTCCATAAATGTCATCTCCTAAGTGCATTACCTCATGTTTTGGCCCCAGCCCAGCTGAGTCCGGGGGGGATGGAGAGGAACATCTTTCCTGATGGATTCCGTCGTGTTTCATCGTGCTTTTCATTAAGAAATGACCATGTATGCGAAATCAATAACCCTGGCTCCCTGGGGCAGCGCGTTCATTACGGGGGAGCATTTGAATTGCCTCAGGTTGACTGTCACTGATCTCATTCTCCTCTTTGCTTCTGCAGCCTGGGCCCATGGGGACGCCAAGAAACTGGCATACACCACGGACAGCAACGGGGATTTTTGTGGCCAGAAGAACACCCGCAATGAGTAAGTATGGTCCATGTGTCTGCCCAGTGCGGGTGGCGGCGTCCCCCGGCACTGCCAAGCCCACCCCCACTCACAGGGCCCTGGATCTGAAGCTGGATGAGACCCCAGGCCCTAGGCCTACCCGTCCATTTTGCAGAGGAGGAAACTGAGGCTCAGAGACCCGAAGGCTGCCACCCCAGCACAGAGGGTCAGAGGTGGGATGGGAGCTGCACTAGTGCTGTCTGCCTCCCTTTCTCTCTTCTTCCATCCCTTCTCTTCCCTGCTCCCCCCATTCCCCATGCCACCTTCTTATCAGTCACGAGGTTTTACATGGCATGAATTAAAGCCACAGGGTGATAGGAACATAGACTAGAGTTTGAAAGGATGTCAAATGCCATCTGGTTCAATAATCATTTTATAGAGGAAAAGACTGAGGCCCGTGGAGATTAAGGGATGCCAAATACTGATAATGTAAGAGGTAAGATTTGAACCCAGTTCCATGACTCCTTAATATACTCTGGACAGCTTTCCATGAGGTTGTCATTTCCTCACAACCTTTTTTGGATTCTGTAAAGACAAAGCTTCATAAAAATGAAATTATCAACGCTGGGTTGTCCCAACCATAGCATCAGAATTCAAATTTAAAATAGAAATGAGAGGGCCTGGCCCCTCTGTAGCACAGCATTATGGATCGAGAGCTGGAATTAGCCTGTAAAACCTGAGTTCAAATAACACGCCGGTATCCAGGCTGAATAAGACCCTGGGTAAGTTCTTAATCTCTCAGGGCCCCAGGCAACTTTGTCTGACTCCAGGTTACAAAGAAAGTACCAACCTTCCTGGGGAGAGTAAGTCTCCTCCCTCATCATTGCTGGGTTCCTAAGCCAGGGAAATCACAAGCACAATCCCTACTCCTGGATGTCTTTCACAGCCCGCACCATGTGTGGTGGCCTTGGAGTTCACCAATCAATTTTGCCATTTCTGCCAAAGCCTTGAATAACTACAATGACAAAAATGAAAACAAAACTTTAAGGTGACCCTCCAACAATTCCTTCTCTCTGCTTAAGGACAACCGCAATTTCAGTTATTGAAAATACATTTATCTTTTCCTTTCCTTTAGCTTCAAAATAGAAGGGAAGTGCACCCCTGCTGTGCAAAGTGCCCGCCCACTCCCCATTGGGCACCTCTTCTTTCCCATGTGTATGTCTGTGACCGGCACGTGCATCTCTGGAGCCCTTGTGACCAATTCTCCTTCTGTGGAAATTAGTACAAAATGGTGGGGGGCCTTCAAAGCACTCACTTTTAAAAGAAAAAAGGAACTCCTTTTATCAACAGAATTCTCTACCTCCCGAGGTAGCGCTGGTTAAAATATAACTAAGTTCAAGGAAGGTTTTGATACATTCCTGGACTCTGTTCTTAATGGATCACCCAGGGGAGCCCAGGACTCTTTGGAGGCACATTCCTACCCACTGGAGCTGGAGGTCATGGAAGACAGCCATGCTACTGTAGAAGGCCCCTGGGAGGGATGTTCAGAAATTCAATAGTGGCCTGCGTTTTGACCCCGGACAGCAGTCCTTAGCTCTTAACCTCAGTGACTCGGGAAGGCATAGACCTGGCTAAAAGACGACGCTTGCTGGCCAATCGGACAAAGAAAGCTCTACGTGCTACAAAATTTCTTTGTTCGTGTCCCTGGTTCCTCAAAGTTATTTTAAAATAATTTAAAAGGTTTCATTGAAAAATAAAATCTCTATGACAAAAAGGGCTCCAAACCCAGCCGGTGACCCACTTCTTTCCAACAAACTTGGATACAACAGATTGTACCATAGCAAAGAATTGGGACAGGTCCATGATGCATCTGTAGCTTATTATAACGTGTACGCCTTTGTGTGCTGGAAAGTCCACTGCTTGAGGGCAGGTGTGCACTTCGGTGCGCCAGAACCAAAATATTTCATGGAATTCAGTTCACTGAAGAAAGCAGATTCCATCTGAATTGAACTCAGTTCTGCATTCGCTGCACTGCTGGGTCCCACATGGATTGGGTTAAGAACACATTTGGGTGAGCCTGGACCTCGCCTCCGATGGCATGGTCTGAGATGAGCAGAGCTCAGCATCATGAGGCACTCAGCGTGTGTTTGAAAAGTCACATGGACTTAGAAGTAAAACCATTTTGGAGTCCTGTGTCTGTGCGATATCACTCTGAAGTCTCTGAACAACAATAATAATACAGAATAATGGCGGACATTTCTGTAAGTGCTTAGTGGTCTATAAATCGTGCTCACAACACGCTGGATGGTGAGTGCTCTGATTGCCGAAATTCTCGATATGCAAAGGGGTTTAATGCCTTAAATCGCATCAGGGCAGGATCTGAACCCAGACCCTCCTAGCACCTATGTCCAGTGCTCCGTCTGCCATGCTGCCATCTTTGGCCTCATTCAGAAGGGAGGAGTATCCAAAAAAGGGGAAGCTGGATATTCCATCATGTTGATTCAATCAGTCAACGATTATTTACTGAGCATCCACTCTGTCCTGGGCACCAGGTTCGGTTCTGGGAATACAAGTACAACCCGGCAAGGAGTTTACATCTTAATATGGAGGGAGACGACAAGTGTGTGTATGTGTGTTTTATATGTGTATGTGTGCATATGTACTGTACAAATATACATACACACATGTATATGTATAACTGTAGGATAGAGAAATACCAGGAGGATAAATGCAAAGGATGATCATGTGTTTATGTACAATTTGGGAGGGAAAACACTAGAAAAGAGAGGGATCGGGAGAGATCTCTTGTAGAGGGTGGTGTTGGAGCTGCGTCTTGAAGACAGAGGTGAGGAAGGAATGTACTCAAGGTGTGGGGGATGGCCAGAGCAAAGGTATGGAGGTGGGAGATAGAGTATAGGGTGTGAGGAACAGAGAGAAGACCAGAGTGTAGGAAGCAAGAAATATGGAATGAGGCTAGGAGGAGAGATTGCAGAGAGAGGGAGAGAGGAGGGGAAAGGGCTTCTTGGGGTGGCTGGAGGTAGGTAGGAGAGGTGTTGGGGTGTTCCCCCAGTCCTGGTATTTGAGGCCAGGCCTGCCATTTCAGCTGCTCCTCCAGGGGGTGATAAGCACGGGTCCCCATCCTGCCCCATCCCTTGGTGAGCAAAGCCCGGATCCATGCGATGTGCTGGCCAGACAACACTTGGAATAGTGTTTGCGGCCCTGGGAGTTACATTTAGAGTGTGTGTCCAGGAGAATGACCACGATAATGAGGCAATCAGATACACTGCCATGTGGATACTGGTCGAAGGAGCTAGAGATGCTTTGCTTGGAATTCTTGTGCTCGGCCCCAGTGAGTAGAATAAGGAACAATGAGCATAGGTTTCTGGAGGCTTGATTTTGACGCCACGTGAGACAGTAATCTTCCCACAACTTGGGTGCTTTCAAAGTGGAGTGAGCCTGCTCAGGCTCTAGCAAGGTCCTCCTTCCCTTGTGGTCTTCAGGTGAGGGCCGGACGGCCACTTCCTGCCAGGAGGATTGCTGTTCGGGTGGACGTTAGACCAGATGGTCTGCACGACTCTGTGATTCGGGGATGGGGCTGGAGCAGATCTTGGAAACTGAGGATTGCTTTCAGTTTCCCAAGCAATGGAAAGATGCATGGTGAGTGTTAAGAGGCTGCTGCAGAATATTACCAGGGATCCTTTGTGCACAGGAAGTGATGGCAAAGAGACATGAGAACCTAACGGGGGAGATGGGCCGGTCTTGGTGCAAAATTGAAAGATGGTGCCGGGGCAGCTGGAGGGTTGTTCTGGCGTGGCAGAGGTATTCACAGTACCAGTGTACGATGCATAGGCCTCTGGGGGATCCTTATTTATGGAGAAAGCATGGGTAAGAATGATACAAGCTGACAAGGTGCAGAAGGTTAGTGATCTTTATCTGGGGAGAAAGGGAATTCCACACCTGGGAAATCTGTAAGTCAACAAGCATTTCTTAAGTCCTGCCCACGTGCTAGGACCACAGGATACTGAGAAGGATGGGAGCAGGGGACTGGGTGTGGGATGCCATTGGGACGGGAGCCGTAAGCCTCACCCACTCTCTATAGTGCGGGCTGGCTGGTGTCTGCTCTCTAGTGAAGGTTTTGAGGGCCGCCTAGAGCAGGAGAGATGAAATGATGTACCAGGGTCTCACTGCCAGGATGTGGCAAACACGGCCTTTAGCTGTGGTTCTCCTGGGTTGGAGACTGGCTCTCTATCCACTGTTCCAGGCAGAAATAAAAACTGTCCTTGCCCTCAAGGAGCTGACAGTCAAGTGGGGGAGATGACGTGATAATAACCAGGGACAGACACAACCTACAGAGGAGATGGGAGGACCCTGAGAACATAAACCACTGGAGTGTCCACGGGAGGCATCCAACGATCTCCAAGAGGTTTAGTCAGTTTTCCCCTTTCAGATTTTTGCAGTTTTACAAACATCGGATCCTCTTGGGACTCATTTGCCTTTTTTACATCCCTTTGGGTCAAGGGAACGAAATGTTTAAAGGAGTCTTCACTGGGCGGGTTTATCTTTCTTGGGATGAGCAGTTAAGTTAGGGAGTGTTGGAGCTGGAGAAGGGCCCTGCCTGGGTAGGGGAGCCCTGGCTTGAGCGTCGGACCCCATCTCGGCTCTGTGTACTGCTTGCTGTTGTGACCTCGGGGATGTCGAGGAAAGCCTGGCTTCCCATGCTGCCGTACTCCTGTGAGGGTAGGGCCAGGCTCACTTGGTGAGCCAGTATCCCCCACTCCTCAGCTGCAGCCTGGCCTGGTGGGGAGAGAGCTGGCCGCAGAGCCGGCGTCCCTCTGAACCGTGTTGGTGATGTACCCAAGACAAGTCACTTCCGACCTCCCCCGGCTGCCCTAAACACCTCTAAGATGAAGCTGCAGAGCAGGGCCTGATGTGCCGAGCTCAGGAGGGCAGTTTCTAACTGGGAGTGCCTATGTCAGAGAGCCCGCAGGTCTGGTCCAGAAAAGAATGCCAGGCTCCGTGCCAGGCTCTGTGCCAGGCGATGGGGAGAAGGCACCAAACACAGACAAAAGAAGGGCCCGAGGTGTGGGGGTGGGCGTCCTGACGCCTTGGGGAGCTGGGAGAGGGCCCCTGAGCTTCCTGAGGTCCCGCCAAGCACAGCAGCAGATGCCACCACCGCTGCCCCTGGCAGAGCCCACTCCTGGAATGCCTCAATTCTGGTGGGTGGCCGGGTTCTCAACCAGCAAGCACTTGATTGATATCAGCACCACCTTCTGGCCACCACAAGAACCTCGGCTCCTAAAGGCTGTGCTCAAGAGAACTTTGGGCATCGTGCCTTGTTCTGCATCCTTAGTGGACGTGGGCACAGAGGAGATATCCTATCTGTCCAAGGTGTTGGGGCACGGGGAGAGGAGGAAGCTCACACACACACATCCTCATACACACTCACACACACTCACACTCACACATACTTACACATATTGGTGCACACACAGGTACACACACACACACACTGGTGCACACACAGGCACACACAACACTCACACACATACTGGTGCACACACAGACACACACTCACACATACTAGTGCACACATAGGCACACATTCACACACTCATACATATCCTCGTACACATTCACATTCACACATACTGGTGCACACACAGGCACATACGCTTTTTCATTTGCTTGTTGGATGCAGTTGGGGGTATTGCTTGGCATCTTTGCCATAAACAAAGCCATCTCTTCCCTCTCCACGTACTGGAGACGACTCTACAGGGTGATGGCATTTTCACATGTCACTTTTTTTTTTTAAAGTGAGGCAATTGGGGTTAGGTGACTTGCCCAGGGTCACACAGTTATTAAGTGGCTGAGGCTGGATTTGAACTCAGGTCCTCCTGACTCCAGGGCCGGTACTCTATCCACTGGGCCACGTAGCTGCCCCCTCACATGTCACTTTGACTGGGTGTACACAAGCAAGCCCAAGGACTCAGTGATCAGTTTTAATTTGATTTTCTCACCCCCATTTTTCAGAGATCTCTGGGTTGAATGAACAACCCGGAATGATCACCTGCCTCTTCCCTGTCCCCGTTCTCCAAACCAGTCACTTACACTTGTGATCCTCATTTACCCCTTCTAGTACAGGGCTTAGCTATGAGCTGAGCCATCCCCTCAGTGCCAGAGAAACTGGTTCCCATGAGCCTTGGGGACCTTAAGGAACTTTACAATTGAATCCACAACACTCGGTCATTCACTATCACCTCTTCTGGTCTCTTGCCAAGAGACTGGAAAGCTATGGAAACTCACTAGACTTTGGAGCAGACTGCCCCAAAACTAAACCCCTCCTCTTCCTCCTCCTCATTATTATTATTATTATTATTAATTGTCCACTGAATACCAAAGAGGATGTGGCCTCCAGGGACCCTGTTACTTCACCTGTTACTTAGGATTGATGGTTGCCTAAGAATTATTGTAAAAGCTTCATGAGACCTTCTCTGTGCCTCAGTTTCCTCCTTTGTAAAATGAGTTTGGATTCAAGGTTCCTTCCAGCTCTCTCTAGGCTCCGATGATAAAGACGGATGTTCATGGAGTCAGCAGCTTTTAGCACAGAAGAGACCCTCAATAAAGGCTTGTTTCCCTGAAGGCGAATGGAAGGGGGGGGTGTCTTACAGACAAGGATGCCTGGGACCAAAATGGCGGGTGTTTCCACATTCCCTAATCTTAATTCTTTTTCTGTCGTTATCTTTCTCTATAGGAAGAAGAATAATTTGTTTTATTTTAACATTCTGAAGTGTGCCAGCCCCACAGTGCTAACGAGCTTCCAATGCCCGACCAGGCAGGTAAGGCAAGGGTGAAGCTGCCTCCATTCTGTCTCAGAGAAAGCTCAGCTTCCTTCAAAGACCAGCTCAAGTGCCAGCCCTTTGTGAGCCAATCCACATCTCCTGGGGAGAGACTCTGGAAATGAGCTGGCACTGTTCCATGTCTATGTTGTGGGGACTCATCTGTGAACCTACTGGATCTTTCTCTGTCGGCTCCCTCTTCCCCCCAGTAGAACATAAGCTGCTTGAGAGCAGGACGGAATTTTCTTGGCTGGTGTATATTGAACAGAATTGAATCCTCTTGTGGGGAGAGGAGTTTGGGTATCCTGCGGTGATTGCTGTGAATCCCTGGGCATGTCTCTGCCAGACCCTGTAGAATGTAAGGACAAAAAAGAAACAGTTGTCATAGGATTAGCCTTTTGGATAGAGGACTAGCCTTGGAGTCAGGATGTGGCGGAGGGATTCAAATCCTACCTCTGATGCACACTACCTCTGTGGCGGTGCACAAAGCGCTGTACTTCTCTCAGGGAAAGGGGTGATTCTCTAAGACTAAAAATCACAGATAGTGATCACCTGGATCAGTGAAGGTGATTTGCACACTGGGAGTTCCCTTAAGCCAACTCAATCATGTATCCGGCATCCTCCCTCCCACTCCCTCCTAAAAAACCCTGGCAACAGCAATGACAGAATTTTCAGGTAAAGGGGTCCTCAAGATCACTGGTCGCAGATTCTTAATCTCGCTTGTACAATGGAGTCCTTTGGCAGGCTGGTGATGCCTATGGCCCCCTTCTTAGAATCAGAGTTTTTTTTTAAATCATAATTGAAGGAAATAATACACTTCATTTAGAGGTTAGTGAGAATAAAGACATCCTTTTTTCACATCGAAGTTCACTGGACTCTGACCATCGACCCGTTACAGATTTGTGGACTCCAGGTTAAGAAGCCCTAATGCAGACTTGTTATGCAAATGTAGAAACTGAGGCTAAAGGACTTGCCCAAAGACAGCCCAAGCTACAAGTAGGGCTGAGGTCATCGCTAGCCCATCAGTCCAGCAAAGATGATTGTTGTGTTAGGTTGTGGGAGACCAGAAGCCAGGAAGGATAAAGTGTGCAGAGTCACCCATGGGGAAGGCTGTAGGACAAAAGATTACACAAGGAGATGTACACAACAAAGCATTTTATAAGGTCTGAAGGCTGACTGCCATTACCGGTGTGGGGTGTGTGTGCACATGTGTACGCGCAGGTTCGTGCGTGGGAGTGTAAACGGGCAGGCTTCTGAACCATGGTTCACATTTACAGAGATACCTCACGTTGCACTGGAGAGGGGGCCGGGCTTGGAGGGGCATTGTACAGCTCAGCAGCCATTCTCAGGCTTTTTGCTCAGGACCCCTCTTCACTCTGAAAAATTATTGAAGGCCCCCCCAACCCCCCACCAAAAGCTTTTCTTTATGAAAATTATAGCTATGATACTTTCCATATTAGAAATTTAAATGGATAAAATTTTAAAATATTTATATTATTATTTTAATAAATAATTTATTGATTCACTTAAATAATAATAAATGTACTGCACGTTAACATAAATAATATATTTAATGAAAATTTATTGAATTTTCCAAAACAAAAAACTGAGAAGAGTGGCATTGTTGCGATATTTTTGCCAGTCTCTTTAATATCTGGCTTATCAGAAGACAGCTAGATTCCTGTATCTGCTTCTACATTCAAACTATTGGGATATGTTGTTTTGATTGAGGAAAATCTGGCCTCCCACAGATGTGCATTTGGAAAGAGGAGGAGTCTTTTAATGGTAAATGTAGTCTTAGTATGATTATGAAAATTGATGTGACCTCAGGGATGCTCAGGAAGTCACACACTGCACTTGAAGAACCAGTAGTGTAGAGAATCGGTCAACTGGCTTGAAGGTAGTAAGATCTGAATTAAGACACAACCTTAGACACACTTCCTGGCTCTGTGACCCCGGCACCCTTTATGCCTCAGTTCCCTCATCTGTGAAATGGGGGAGTTGGATTTGAAGGCCCCTTGGGTCCTTGGCAGCTCTAAATCTCTGACCTGAGTTCAAGTTCTGGTTCTAATACTGACTGTGTGATATGAGCCAGACGGCTGTGGGTATGGAACATGGTACAGACTGTCAAACTTAGGTGAGAGGTTGGTGCAAGAAATAGGGAGGGAAAGGAGGTGCCTTTGGAAATGAAGTTGATGTAAAAAGGAAGGCTATTGATGAAAATTAAACATTTAAAAAAGTATCGTTTTCACCCATTGGACAAAAGAAGAAACAGAACTGAGACAGGTGTGAGATGGGCCTGGGGGCCCCCAGTTGGAGCTTAGACTGCAGCGCCAACCTGACTAGGACCGCCAAATTAAGCTAGCAACAGGAACACCAAATCACTATTCTTGAGATAATGCTGATTCGCTTTTCTAAGGGATTCCATCTTGAATTTCCTAAGCCAGGCAGGCATCTTGGGGAAGCCACTGGTGGAAGTGTTGAGCTTTCATTTACAAATGTGAACAGTCTGGGAAACTCACTCGTCCTGTCCAGGCCTCAGTTTCCTCATCTGTCAGATGAATGGGTTGGACTGGAGAGCCGCGAAGGCCCCCCTTTCCAGCTTTGCTGGCTGAGCCCATTAAGCAGAGGATGATGGTGGCTGGTGAATGGAGTGCTTCACATGCATTATCTCATTTGAATTTGGATGGGGGCACGGGGAGGGAGCCAAGGACCTAATGCAATGAGCATCTTTTCCTGCAGAGAGAAGGCCACTAATTAGCCAGAATTCTTTTCCAAGTGGCCTCCCCTTTCTTGCTGCCATTAATGCACAGCCGTAGTCGCAGAGGAAAGCAGGTACGCTTCCTCCGCGGAGCTCGCTTCAGTGCTCACGTGGTCCAGACCCCGGGAGGACGGGCAGCAATCCACTCAAAGACCCGACCTCCGACTGACCTTCATTTTTGGCTAATTGCACAGCGATGGCTGGCTAATCAACATCCTATTGGAAATGAACAAATTGGTCTGATGGAGGGAGGCAGAGTGGTGGGGGCTGTATTGTTGTTTTTTTTTTTTTTAACAGCTCATTAGAGCTGGCGTTGGATGTGATACAATTCCTGTGTTGAACATAAGGCACTTGGCATGTTAATCGTCTGTATGTGTGCGGCGGAGGTGGGGGGAGGCAGCAAGCATTGATTAGATCACTATGCTCCAGGCACTATACAGATATTCTATCATTTAATGTGTATGTGTATGGGCACGGCACAGTGGACAGTGCTAGGCTTGGAATCAGGAAGACTCGGTCTGCAAGCAGGGCGCTAACACCCCGTAGCTGGATTGCCTGAGCAAACGGCCCATCCAGAGCGAGAGCTGGAAGGGGCCTCAGGGGTCATCCTGGTACACCCACGCATGAACCCCACTGCAACGTGAATGAATGAATGAATGGCTGGGTGAATGACGCAGAGATTAAGCTTTCATTGTGGGCTAAACTCCAGCCACACCAGCGCACCCAGAAAAGTGGGCCAGTCCCTGTTCCGGAAGCTCCTGCTCTGGCTGGGGAAACACCTGGGGAAGGTCTCAGGGCCAGTCAGAGGGAAAGATCCCCTGGTCCTTAGGGGGTAGTGGCAGAATGCATAGGCAATAAACATTTATCAAGCACCTACTATGTGTCAGGCACTGTGCTAAGCACGGACCGTTCCACGGAAACACTCAGGTGTCTTTCAGAACAGCTGCCTTCTGTCTAAACGTGCATCCCCCATAATATCCTTGTGACTTGGGGGTGTTTACTCGAATGGAGGACTGTGCATTTCTTGCTATTGATTTCCATGTCAGATTCAGCCCAGTGCTCCGGCCTGAAGAGATTCTCGTGGGTCCTGTCTCTGGAATCCACTGTGGTCGCGTTCACTCCGAGTTTGGTGTCATTTGCAGAGTTTATGGGGGGACAATCTGCGACTCTACCCAGCTCAGCCACGTCGTCATCCTCTGGACGCCATCGCGAATCTGCTGCAGACTTTCTGCACGATGCCCCAGACACTGCTCTGGCCTTGGCTTCACATGAGGGGGGGAGTAGCCTCTGCCTTTGCAGCCCCTCCCTGTGGGCTGCTGCTTTCTGCCAGAGCAGCCGCTCCAGGAGGACGCCCCGGCCGGCCGCGTCTTCATTCCTGTGCAGACGCACTCCCGTCTTTCCTGCCAGGTTTCCTCTACGATCCTCCGAGACGGGTACCTTGATGCCCCCCACCTGCTTCCTGGCTTTCTTGTCTTTCAGATCTTGCCTGGCTCCATTAGAATATAAGTTCCTAGAGGGCAGGAATTATCTTTCTGCATGGATTTGTGGAACTCTGAGGGCTCTGGAGGGGCCAGTGTCACTGATCACTCAGCACAGCTCAGGCCTACTCATATCCAATTCCTGCCCGAGTCAAGACGTTACCTTGTAATATCGTTGGTCCTCTTTGAGAACGAAGGATGTTTCCAGGGCTTATCACAGTGTCTGGTCTCTAGTAAGTGCTTAATAAATGCTGCTGTTGATTGATGAAAATGCTGAACAGCACAGGGCCAAGCACAGATCCCTGGAGTACTCCACTGTAGACCTTTGTCTATATTAACATGAAATCCTTAACAGCTATTCTTTGATTCCAGCCATCCAAGCAGTCCTGCTCACTCTGTATTATTGTTCAAACCTTATCTCTGCGTTTCTTCCTCAAGATTAGCATGAGATCCTTTAGGGATATCTTATCAAAATCTTTGCCAAAAAAAAAAAACCCAAGGTAAACAATACCCATGGTACTATCCCTCACAAACTCCATCTCTTTGTTCTCCATTGATTATCAGCCAAAGTGAATTAGGTTTTATAAAGGGTATTTACTAAGTGTGTGTAGCAAAAACAAACCCCCAAAACTTGGGGCACATTGTCCCCTTGCACAGACAGTTTTACCAGATGTCGTGCGCAGCTGAGACATATTCAATCAGTTGCCAAATCTTTTGGATTTTCTTATTGAAATAACTCTCATAAGGCCTCCTTTACTGTTCTCCTTGCTACTACCTAATTTAACAATACACCCACCTGCACAAACTATTGTTTGTGCCTCTTAACAAAGCTTGCTTCCAGCCTCTTCTCATCCCAACCCCTCATTCCCAATACTGCTAGAACCATCTGCTTTATGTGTGTAAATAGTAGTTGGCACTGGGGCAGAGCCAAAGGTGGGAGAGGGGGGGCATGATGACAACAAAGAACAGGATTTGTAGTAGTAAGTCTTAGAGAAAGATGGAATGATAAATTATCATCAGACAAAGGAATTTCAGGTTCTTGATTGTGGAAGCGGAACATATGTGGGTGATAGGAACATCAGTGGTATGACCGCCTGTCTGCGTAGCTAACGGGGAGTGGAGGAATGGGTCATGAGGTTGTGCCACGTGAGGGACTGAAAGATTAGGGAACAATGATATGTATTCTGAAGTCCCCCAGAATAAAGACCGTGAGCCAGCTATCGAACTCTTTAAGAAAGAAGGGACGATGACCTGGGGACCAGCCAATGACAGCCAGAGGTTCTGGACTGGGTGACGGATGCCTAGGGTCGGCCTCCAAAGAGGAAAGGTTGCTAAGTAATTGAAGCCGAGGGAGATGGATCTGGGCGTGTCCACAGAAGGTACTCAACAATCTTTGGTGTCTCCACGTCGTCCACCAAGTAAGGTCCAACATCCTTGGCCTGACGTTCCAGGCCTTTAACAATGGACTTACTGTTACCTCCTGTTTCCAGTGTGTACTCCTCCTACTCTCTTCATCTACTCAACCCCCTCCTTTTACAGAAGAGAATACAGGCCCAGAAAGATGAAATGACTTGTCTCTGGCCACATGGAGAGTAAATCTGGGAGTTGGCTTTGACTCCAGGTCCGGGGTGGTTGTCCCTGGCCCATGCCGACTTCTAATGGAGCATGGAAGAGGAAAGGTTGGGTTTGTGACTTTCTCATGGCTTCATGGTTAGTTCTGGGAGGGCCCGGAAACCAGTGCCTCTGCTGGCCGGGGAATCAGACAACATATTACCCCTCTATTTGAAGGCCTGGCGTCCCAGATAGTGTCCCAGAGAACCTTGGGGTGAATATTCATGCTGCAAGTAAAGAGTCCCAAGACAAAATGGTGATGCAGCAGCTGTAGCAAAAATATGAAATGTTGACATTTTAATGTATCAAAATGCTTCTCATGTGTGTTAATTCCCCCACCCCAGGAGTAGAATAGGCCTGAGTTCCTCGACTTTGCTACAGAATTTCCTTCTCTTTTCTTTATCAGAAAGGTATTCTGTGCCCCAGGAGCCCCTAGAGACCCACATTTATAGGATCTCATCATATGTTTCAAGCCCCAAAATGTTTCCTGGCCAAATTAGTTTGGCAAATGCTGTTTTAAGTTAATCCATTTTTGCTTATTCTGGCATATAAAGTCAAAAGAACAGCATTCGCTTTCCCTGGCCCTCATTATATGCCGATCTCCTGAGCATGTTTTGCCCTGGGTATCTCTCTGCAGAGTTTTGGATTGGCTCTAGGTGACCCTGGGTCCTGGCCTCCTGCCTCACCTGGGCATTAGCACAGCAATCTGGTTTGGTGATGATTGTGCCTTCAAGCAAGTGGGATCTCCACTCCCATCCAGCGACATTGGGAAAGGATTCTTAACAAAGGTTGATTGCTGCAAATGGCCCTAATTGTGTTAGTTTCTTGGGGTGATAAAAAACTTCATTATGGTTTGCACGTGTTGTTGAGAAAGAGCTGGTCTCGTAATGGTGGATGACATAGATGATCAATGTTCCAGGCATTTTTAAATTTGCCATTTTATTCCTTTCAGGGATATGAGGCAAACCTTTGACTCTGAATATGCCTAGCTGGCTGGGGCAAGAGATTGATCTTCAATCTCAGTCGTGTTCTCTGATTCTGAGCTTCATGATGCGGCCGCTGTGATCAGGAATCCCTCCTGGCATCACATCCCCCATGTGCTACGTCATCCAGAATGTTGGCAAGAGAGACTGGGCTTAAGATCTTGGGCATGGGACGGGAAAGTGCGTTAGAGGCCATCTGAGCCAAGCCAGGTTTGCTTGGGACGCTCGTGAGCTGCGCGACCTTGGGCAAATCACTAACCATTTCTCAGCCTCCATCTCCTCATCTGTAAAATGGAGCTAGTGATGACTCTGGCACCCACCTCCCAGGGCTGTGCTATGGCTCCAAGGCTTGCTGCATAAGTGTCTGTAATTGGTTTTTGTTGTGGTGGTTATTGCTGCTGTTGCTTCTTCACGTGAGGAAACTGAGACCCAGAGGCGTGAAGGTTTTTAGTCAAGGTCAGAAGTGGCCAAATCGAGATTTGAACCCAGGACTCCTCACTACAAAGCCATCACTTTTTCCACTTGTCTTCCCAGGCTCTTCAGAGACCCTGTAATCCAATCCCATCCAATGCCAATGAGGAAGCTGAAGCGACTGGCCCAAGTCAAAAGAGTCCGAGGCAGGATTTGAACCCAGGCCCTCTTACCCCAAATCTAGCCTTCTCCCTTCCATTTCTTCTCATCTGGTTATAGATGTGGTGTTGGAAGGGACCTCAGAGGTGCTGTCCTCCGTTCTTGTCATTTTCCAAATGAGGATGGAGTAGCTTGGCCAAGTTCCCACGGGCAGCATCGTGGCTGCCATCGGCACCTGGATCTGCTAATTCTAGAATCCTCCTTCTGCCTTATGTAGGCAGCATATAACCCCCCGGGAGCTGGAGAACCTGGGCTTGAATCCTAAGTGTGTTTGTCACTTATTGGTTGTGTGACTTTGCACAAAATACCAGACCTCAGTTTCCCCAGCTGTAAAAACAGAGCGTTGGATTCGATGATCCCCGAGGTGGTTCTGGCTCTAAAGCCCTGGGCTCTGTGCCCTCCAAGATTGCTTTCAGCTTTTGATCCTGCAAGACTGGTTCAAGCACTGCTGGTGGAAAATCGGCTTTCTCATGTGGCTGTAAATGGGACAGCCTGCTGTTTTCCTTGAGACGCTCCTGGATTTGCAGTCCCAATGAGAGGACTTGTTGTTCCCTCTTCCGCTGATAGCTGTGTTTTTCTTTCCTTTATCTAGTTCTGTGTCTCCGTGTGCCCGGACAGATTTTTAACCTTCATAGACGTGCAAAAAAAACATCGAGTTGATAGAAGCTCCTGGGAATACTATCGTCAGTACTGCAAGCCTGGCTTTAATGACCCTTTAAAGGTAAGGAAGGGGATTTAACTTCTGAGTGAGCTCTTCCCGGTAACATGAGCATGGCGTCTTTGCTTCTGTCAAGGGCAAAGTCTTCATGTTCGTTGCTGTTCAGCCATTTCAGTCATGTCCAACCGCTTCTGACCCCACTTGGGGTTTTCTTGGCAAGGATACTGGAGTGGTTTACCATTTCCTTCTCCAGTTCACTTTATAGATGAGGAAACTGAGGCCAACAGGGTGAAGCAACCTGCCCGGGGTTACACAGCTAGTAAGTGTCTGAGGCCGGATTTGAACTTGGGAAGATGAGTCTTCCCGACTCCAGCCCAGGCCCTCTGTGCGCTATGGCGCCACCTAGCTGCCCGAAATCTTCGTAACTCAACCAATTCCCCAGACATTGCAGAGATGACTGAGAATGCAATTGGATCAAAGATATGGCCAGCTCCCTGTGATTATGGCAGGTTTGGGTACAGTGGATGGTTGCTCCATCTGGAGCAGTGGCTGCTTTTGATTTTTCTGGCTCTGTAAATAGCCGTGTTGACATTTGCCTTAGCTCGCATTTCAAGAAGCAATTTGAAGAATATTCGTAGCAGTTTTGTGATAGTGAAAAACTGGGAACAAAGTGAGTGCTTATTGGTTGGGGAATGACTGAACAAATTATGGCCTATGGATGTGGTAGAATGTTAGTGTACTGCAAGAAGCAGTGACTTACATGAGAGAAACACAAAAAGACACACTGAAGAATGGAAGAGAACCAAGGAGATCCTGTATCCAAACTGACTACAGTCATCTGTATGAAAAGAGTGTGGAAAGGAAGCTAGGTATTTTATCAGTCTGGTCCCTGGAAAGGAATGTGGAAATGAATTTCCTTCTTTTCTTGGAGAAGTGGGGGTTATACTTGAAAGTGCGTAAATAAATGGATGAATGAAAAAAAAAAAAATAAAACAAGCATTTCCAGAACACGAAACTGCAAATCTACTACATACAACTTGCTTTCCCTTTTAAATATATAATGAAGTTGTCATGTGACTTTTTTTCCCCTTCCCTTCTCCCCCACCCTAGAGATGGCTACCATCAGACACAAATATGTGTGTGTATGTAAAACCATACTATATATACTTCTACTTATCAGTTGTTTTTTTCCTATGGACGCAGATAGTATCTTCCTTCATACATCCGTTGTAGTTAATTTGGGTATTTATAATAGTCAAAATGATTTAATCATTCAAAGTTGTTCTTAAAACAGTATTGCTGTTACTGTATACAGCCCTCTGTTGGTTCTGCTCATTTCACTCTTCGTTATTTCGTGCAAGTCTGTCTATATTTTTCTGTGATCACTGAGCTCATCACTTCTTATAGCCCAGTAATATTCCATCATGGTCATAGACCACAACTTGTTCATCCATCCCTACAACTTGTATGTACTATTAAAGGAAGTAACTTAGATAGTGAGTCTACTGTGATGTTTGTTTTTTAAATAGGAACAGATTTAAAAATTTTATTGGCAAAGTATTTTGTTTCTACATTAAGAATAAAAGTAACTTGTACCCTGTCCACTGAATACTGCGTATTCCTTCTCCTACTTTCAGCCCGTATCAGAAGTTTTTCGGAATGAAGATTGCCCATCATTTATTTTACCCAGCAGATCTTGTGAGTGATTGGTATTTTATCTGAAATTCAGACTTTGTGATTTAGCCACAGTCTCTATACAAACAAAGCATATTTAAAAAGTGAAAAATTCATGCCAGTTATTTGATGTCACTTGGTACATGCATATCAGAACAAATGATGGCTTCAAAATCTACTTTTTAAAAAACTGAATTCAGTGCACTCAATTTATAGATAAGGTAACAAGGTGCAGAGAGGTTGATTCACTTGACCAGATCACAGTACCAGAACAGGAATCCAAACCCAAATCAAGTGTATCATTGGAAAAGCCATCCATGTTGAATGAGGCCCCTGTAGATGAGTCCCACGTAGGCATGGGAGTAAGCATAGAGGAGCCGAAATCAGAATCTCTAGCGGAAGGATCCACACAAATCAGCTCACAGATCCACTGTGGTACCATTTCTGAGGGATGGATTGGTCAGGAAGGACATAACAAAGACCTATGAATTTTTCTTTATTACTGTTGATCAATTTTTGTAAAGCCCAATTGATAACCTTCTAATTTGTAAGGATGAGTTCATTTGTGGCACTTTTCAGCAAAGACCAATGAAGATTAATGCTTTGGATCTGATATTTCTCACCTTCTTATAGAAATGGAGGGGGAAGCAATGGTTTTGTCCATTTATTAGGAATCTAAAGGTCACAGAATCACAGCCTCTGAGTTAGAAGAGATGTCTGAGGGTATGTTTTTCTTCCAGTACCTGGCCAAGGGGACGGTTCAACTAGTCCCAGCACTGGCAAGATCAGATTCTGATAAAACTCTTCTCAGTGTCACTTACATCTGTTTTTGTGGCTTCAGCATTTCCAGTCTAAATCCATAAAAAGGAAAGAGAGTTGGGGGGCAGACACTTGATTAAGACATCAAAAAGACCACCCCAGTTGCTTTAGTTACCCAAATGTGTACTTGGCTCCAATTTCATTGTGAAGCTTTAATTTTCAAGGGTTGATTGAATGAGCATCTAATTTTTTCCCTAAGAGAAAAAATGTATTTCCCCTTCATAAGATCCATCCTCATATGATTATTAAAGTATTTTTATGATGGGCAATGAATATTATTTCCATTTTTCTTCCTGTGTCGTGCCTTGTGTTCAAGATGAGCCACTGAAGAGTCTAATTGCAAAATACCCAGCAGATTGCAGGCCTGCTTTCTCTGTCAGCTTTAGGACCATCAGGCAATCTTCCTTTTATCAAATAATAGGCAGCTAACTGTCTACATGGGGTAATTTCTACACCATCTGGCAAGAAGTGAATGACAAACCTCAGAAGGTTTCAATATGGGAGGTGCATCTTAAGGGATCTTTGGGGGGGCAGAGTAGTGACTACTATAATTTTCATTTATTTTGAACAGTTCTCAAGAGATGTTTCCCAGACTTAAGTACTATCAATGGCATTTTGGCCCTAAAAAACAGGACAACGTTCATTGATGGAACTGGATCTACAAGAAATATCGCCGATCTCCAGAAAGGTGTTAAGTATGTTTGTTTATCATCTCAGTTTCTCTTTGGATGGGACCCTTAGATCAGATCCCCAGATTGGGACTGGGGCTTCTTGGAAGATAAAGGTGGGGAGAGGTTAAAGAATTTGTTATTCTTCCCCTGTAACCTCAGTGTCAACCAGAATTGAGTAATGGGTACAGGCTCACCAAATCTATACGTAAAGGGAGAAGGAAAGTTGATCCAGGAATAATGAAAATTACCCAAATGTTTGTGAAATTGAGAAATGACTCATATAGAAGAAATATCAATGATAACATGGCAGAACCTATGGAAAGATTTCTATTGCTTCTGTCATCATTCATCCTTTTAGGGTTTTGTTTGTGATCAAATTCTATGGTCTCAATGGTGTTGAGAATGCTGATGTGGAAACATCTTCCACTGATGGAGGTAGACAACTTATCTGTGCTTTCTAGTCTCGGAGACTTGTCTGGGGGCAATGAGTATATAGTTGTTGTCAGAGGCGAACCTGGGTGACCCTGACTCCAAGGCTGGTCCTCTATTCAGTCTAGTAGGCTACTTCTCTCCAAAAATAATCTCATGAATAGACTTACAATCTTCATTCCCAGATTATTTTTAGTGACTATAGCAACTAATCCAAAATGTGTGTAGAGAGAGAGAGACAGACAGACAGACACACACACACACACACACAGATAGACAGAGAGAGAGAGACAGAGATAGACAGAGAGACAGACCGAGACAGACAGACAGAGATAGACAGAGAGAGAGAGATAGACAGAGAGACAGAGACAGACAGACAGACACAGACAGAGATAGAAAGAGAGAGAGAGAGAGAGAGAGAGAGAGAGAAAGCAAGTGCACTGGAATGACCATTGAAGTGATATCTCTATACGGATGTATGCTTTTCTAGTGCTCTGGGCTGTGCATGGCACTGTGTTAGCTGTTGTTATTGGGTATGCTATTTTATGTGCATACACATGGCCAGGGTGTCTAGTTTCATGGCCCAGGGTTGCTGAATTTAAATGCAGAATTGAAAGATTTTTCCAATACTTTTAGAGACATTTCTGTTTGTCTCCTTGAAAGTTGGCAGGAATTAAATTAGAAGAGAGGCATTGTAGCAAAGTGGGCAGTGCTGGGATTTGGAGCCAAAGGCCCTAGTTTCCAATGTTGGCCCAGCCATTTGCTGTCCAAGTGACCCTGAATGCCTCCTTTGGTCTCTTTGGGGCCTTAATCTACTGATCTGTAAAATGAGAAGTTTGGGTTCAAGAGCCTTTAAGGATGCCACCCCCTCCCTGGCCCAGGTCTAAACCTTGATCCTAGGAAGAGAGCAAAGTCTATTTATTATAGTTTTGTGAAAACAGGTTAGAAAAAAAATAAACACACAGATATCTGGAAGTTCTAATGTGAACACCAGACACACTGTATTCAAAATTTCCTGGTTCTCTGTACTTAAAAATGTTAATAAAAATGCCATTAGAGAAGGAAATCAGGCATATACTTTAGGTTTGACTTAAATGGGGAAATCAGGGTGGTTGTGGGGCCCAAAAGTGATCCTAACTCCAAAGTCCATTGGTGTAGGATACTCTCCTTAGGGGTGGGATGCTGGTCTCCCCCTGTAAGTAAAGCGTCCCATGCCAATGGGCTTGAGGACTGGGGTTACACATATCCAGCTGACTGTGTCACTGCAGGTGTATTGCTGTCCAAGCATTACCGTAGGAGTCACCCCCAAACGGATGGTACTGGGGATGACTTAAGGCTAGTGCTGACTTTGACTGCCTGGATTCAGTGAGTTACAAGCAGATCTCACCTGAATTCCTTTCCTGCAGGGCCCTTTCTGTCTCCCAGAACACGGTGTGCACTATTACAATTGCATTTTCCTGACGTTCTTGGGAGGGACGCTGTATTTCAGGACGCTTCCAATGTCGGCAGGGTTACCCAGAAGGTGACACGGCATGTATTTCTGTGCTAGCAACAAACATCGCCAAGAGAAAGTCTTTCAAAGCAAGCACTAAAAAAGCAGCCTGTCAAATGTGTTCATTGTGTTAGCAGTATTTCTTTTCAAGACAAGCCAGAAAGCTGATTTTCAAAAATCTTCTCTCTTCTTTTAATTCAGTGGCATCAGTCGAATCCTTACTATGAGAACAATCGGCTTGAAGGTTTTTGAAGATTTTGTAAACTCTTGGCATTGGATTCTCATGTAAGTGACTCCGTGTTCAGCTCCCTTGCCGACTCCATCCTCTGGGTGATCAATGACTTCGAATTTCTGTCTGTGTCTTCCCAAAGTGGCGCACTGCCCACTGCTCTCATTTTTATGGATGCTTTCCCAATGACATGAACAGTACTCAAAGTTCAGGTCCTGGGCACACACATGGGTAAGATACTTAGAAATATGGGCAGGCTTGGCATATGGTTGCAGGAATTTCTTATACCAGTATTTTATGGGTCTACAGTGTTGTTAGTGGGATGATTTATTTAGGTCACAACTCCTCTGTGATTTAGTAAATGGTCTTAAAGAATTTTTCTGGTCAAAAAATGTGAGCATCTCGGGGCTAAAAACAATTTAATTAAATAAACATTAATTTCAATGACTGCTTGTAACAAGGCACTGTGCTAGGTGCTGGGGGTACAAAGACAAATTGGAAACAGTGTCTGCCCTCAGAGTGCTTCCCTTCTACAACAGAGAGATTGATGCTAACACTGACCTGTATGATCTTTGACAAATTATTTAACTTTCTCGGGCCCCTGTTTCCCTATTTGTGAAATAAAGATCTTGAAGTAGATGGCCTCTGAGGTCATGTTCTTCCAGCTCTAGGCCTATGAACATTTATGCAGATGTGCAAATACAATCTAAGTAGGGAAACAAGAGAGAGCTACCAAGTAGAGGAGTCAGGAAGGACTTTCTCTAGGAGAGCCGGTGGAAATCCCAGAGCTATCCACCCTCCGCCATCCCCCGTGGACTGATGTTCCTTGTCTAGACTCAGGGCCTTGGGCTGTTGGCCTGCACATGGTCTGTCATGTGACTGAAACGAGGTTTTTTTGTTGAGCCCTTTCGTCCGTCATTGAACACTAAGATTAGGAAAACTCAACCAGAGCTTAGCTTGGTACCTGGCACATAGTAGGCTCCTAACAAATGTTTATTGATGAATTGAATGGGAGACATTATCAAAGCCAACTGGTATAGCTTTGTGGTCGTTCATGAAGATTTGCCAACTGAGAGACCCTGCCTTACCCAATAGCAGGCTGAGCTGTGCATTGGGGACCACCAAACGTCTTGCTCCCTTGGCCGGGTTCTTCTCCTTCAGCAGAAGGATCCATGCTGCTAGCAACAGTCTTGGGCCTTCTCTCCTCCCTAGTAGAGTTCCTTTTTAAGGCAGCTCTGAGGTAAATAGAATAATACAGCCTGCCTGCCCCAGAAAATGATGGCTAATAAAAATACAAAAGGAGAGAGGGCAGAAGTGCTCCGGTGAATCCCAGGTCTCTGTGGTAGGTCCTAGCACGAGCAGGAAGAATACTGCCCCCATGCTGGGGGGGGGGGGGGGAGAAGTCAAATTAGACTCATTCACCACAGCCCCTGTGTCAGGTTGAAGGCAGTCTTGTTTGAATAGTTCAAGAAAACTCCCACAACATGCTACCAGATGCGTGTGGGAAGGCAGGGGTTGTAAAATCCAGATACACAAGAGGACATCGCAGAGAAACGAAGCTATTCGGGCCCAAGGTTTGTTCTTTCATTGTAGCCATATTCCTCAAATCAGGGCTCCAACATCATCTCTCAGCATGGACCACTTGCTAGAGAGCTGGTTCCATAAAGAGAAGGTGATGAGTGCCATCTGCTGGCAAGCGGCAGCAATAAAGGAGAGCTTCATGAAGCTGAGGGCACTTTGATGGTGCCAGGAACTTGGGCAGGCGAAGGACTTGGAGAAGCTTCTACCAACTTCTGGGAATCGAGGGGAGCTGCAGAAAAAATGAGGGCAGCATGGAGCTTGAACCAGTGACTCTGAAATGAGAGCTGTGAGGGCTGTAGAGCAAAGCACCTTAGCTCCTCCTCACATGTTGAACCCCTACCTAGGGGTTGCAGGCATTGTAAGTCATGGTGGATGTACAGAGTTCTGGGAGAGTGCAGTCCATTGTGTGTGTATGTGGGAGGTCATGACTCTCATTAGAGTTGGAAATAAATCCTTTCCATGTTCTTTGACTTGCAAAGAAAACTGTTGTATGGTTTGAGCTTTGTGAACCTGAGTGATGCTCACTTTTGGGGAAGGAGCAGATACTGATGTACGTTCTCTGTGAGTGGAAGGACCCACACAGAAGAGTGAGAGATTAGAAAAGAAGTTCCAACCCTTCCTATGAAGAAGGCACCTCTAATATAAGAGTTACAACTGGGAATTGACAGGACTTATCCAGAAACACATAAGCTGCTAACTAATTGACTCATTGGATTGGAGATGCAACTTCTAGTGCTGTTTTCAGGGATGCTCCATTTTAAGAATTTCTGGTGCACTCTGGTCATATTTGGCTCTTTTCTTTTAGAAGGACAAGAGAGATTTCAATCAAACAATGAAAGAGAAGTTATTAGACACCCGGAAGATTCGAGGCAATTGGGATGCAAAACACAAAACAAAATGAAACCATTCCTTGGGGATGGGGGTGGGGAACAGCACATGCACATTGAAATAAATCCAAAAAGAGACTGAGGCAGTTTGTAGGAACAAGAAAAAGCAATTGAGCCAAGCTCCTCATTATCCCTTCTCCACAATGATCTAGAAAATGCACTAGGAGAAAATGATTGGGAAAGCTGAGCAAAAGCCACAGTAAACCATTTTTCCAGCCCAAAGTGGCCAAGGGAGACACAGAGGTCTACCGATACTAAAGACAGGGTCTGGCCAGGAATGTATCCAAGGCATGAAGCATCCCAGCACCCAGAGGCTGAAAGAGAATTGAGACAGAGCACTAGGGCAGAAGAACACCCCAGGGACCCCACATTAGTGCTGGCTGCAGTAATGGGCACCATCTAGAAGCTCTGTTGTTCACTCTCCATCTTGTCACAGATACAGGGACAAGAGGAGTGGTTGCAAGCACAGACTCTAGCTGTGAACTGAACCAGGAACAGGTTTTGAAAACCTAGCTGTGTGGTTTGGATCCCAGGAGCAGAGCAGTGACGTAATTCTAGCCTTTAGCCCATTGTGTCCACCTGTAGTGGAATAACCAGGGAAGAGCCCCAGACCAAAGGGGAGCTGAAAATTCAATCATTCTGATGCTGCATAGCCTCCCAGTGGTCTACTAGCCAGCAGCAGTCTGTGGAAACTCCCAAAGAAGGGAAAGGTAATGGACTCAAACCTGGATCATGAACTTACAGAGATTGGAAAGGAGGGCAGTGAACAGACCTCTCTTGGATCACATCACTTTAGGAACACTGAAAACTTTTGGACTCCTAGACTGAACTGCAAAATCAACAGAAGGACACAAAATGACAGAAGTTCAACCAGCCATCCTTCACTAGAAGTGATCAAAGTTGAGAACTGGACTGAAGAATTAACAAACAAAAAAGAATTCCACCATAAAGAGCTACTATAGTGACAGGGAACCCCAAGCACAAAGAAGAAGAGAATGACTTAAAAACATCTGCAAACAAAGGATCAAAGAAAAAAAATGGAGCTTGGACACAAGTCCAACAAGAATTTCTATTTTTTATTTATTTTTTATTTTTTACATAACATTTGTTTTTTATTTTTAGTTTTCAACATTTACTTCCACAAGATTTTGAGCTCCAAATTTTCACCCCATCTCACCCCTCCCCCCACCACAAGATGGCATGTATTCTGAATACCCCTTCCCCTAGTCTGCCTTCCCTTTTATCTCTCCCCCCCTTCTCTTATCCCCTTCCCCTTCAATTTTCCTGTAGGGCAGGATGGATTTCTGTACCCCTTTTCCTGTATTTCTTATTTCCCAGTTGCATGTGAAAACATTTTTTTTTAAACATGTGTTTTTAAAACTTTGGGTTCCAAATTTTCTCCCTTCCTCCCTCCCCACCCACCCTCATTGAAAAGGCAAACAAATCAATATAGGCTATACATGTGCAGTTATGCTAAACACTTCCATAGTAGACAAGCTATGAAAAACTAACTCTATTTCCCTTAATCCTATCCTGACCCCCCACTTATTCTATTCTTTCTTTTGACCCTGTCTCTCCTCAGAAGTATTTGCTTCTGATTACCCCCTTTCCCAATCTGCCCTCCTCTCTATCATCCCCCTACTCTCTTGTTCCCTTCCTCCCCCCCATTTTCCAATAGGGTAAGACAGATTTCCATACCCAATTGAGTGTGTATGTTATTCCATCCTTAAGTCAACTCCTATGAGCATAAGAGTCACTCATTCCCTCTCACCTTCCCCTGTTTCCCCTCCACTGTAAGAACTTTTTCTTTTCTGTTTTTTTTGTGAGATACTTTACCCCATTCTACCTTTCCCTTTCTCCTTCTCCTAGTATAATCCTCTCTCACCCCTTAATTTTATTCTCCAGGTATGACCCCTTCATCTTCAACTCACCCTGTGCCCTCTATCTATCTATCTATCTATCTATCTATCTATCTATCTATCTATCTATCTATCTATCTATCTACATACATATAATTTTTTCCCTCCAACTAGCCTAATATTGACAAAGGTCTCATGAGTTACAAATATCATTTTTCCATGCAGGAATGTAAACAGTTCAACCTTAATAAGTCTCTTATGATTTCTCTTTCCTGTTTACCTCTTCATGTTCTGCTTGAGTCTTGTATTGGAAAGTCAGATTTTCTATTCAGCTCTGGTCTTTTCATCAAGAATGCTTGAAAGTCCTCTATTTCAATGAATGACCATTTTTTCCCCTGAAGAATTATACTCAGTTTTGCTGGGTAGGTGATTCTTGGTTGTAATCCTATCTCCTTTGCCCTCTGTAATATTATATTCCATGCCCTCTGGTCCCTTAATGTAGAAGCTGCTAAATCTTGTGTTATCCTGATTGTGTTTCCACAGTACTTGAATTGTTTCTTTCTGGCTGCTTGTAATATTTTCTCCTTGACCTGGGAACTCTGGAATTTGGCTACAATATTCTTAGGAGTTTTCCTTTGGGGATCTTTTTCAGGAGGAGATTGGTGGATTCTTTCAATTTCTATTTTGTCCCCTGATTCTAAAATATCAGGGCAGTTTTCCAGATAATTTCTTGAAAGATATTGTCTAGGCTCTTTTTTTGATCATGGCTTTCAGATAGTCCAATAATTTTTAAATTCTCTCTCCTGGATCTATTTTCCAGGTCAGTTGTTTTTCCAGTGAGATATTTCACATTGTTTTCTAATTTTTCATTCTTTTGGATTTGTTTTACAGTGTCTTGATTTCTCATAAAGTCACTGGCTTTCAATTGCTCTATTCTAATTTTTCAGAAAGTATTTTCTTCAGTAATCTTTTGGACTTCCTTTTCCATTTGTCCAATTTTGCTCTTTAGGGCATTCTTCTCTTCATTGGCTTTTTGGACCTCTTTTGCCATTTGGGTTAGGCTATTTTTTAAGGTGTTATTTTCTTTAGTGTTTTTTTGGGTCTCCTTTAGCACACTGTTAACTTGCTTTTCCTGATTTTCTTGCATCACTCTCATTTCTCTTCCCAGTTTTTCCTTTACTTCTCTTACTTGCTTCTCAAAATCCTTTTTGAGCTCTTCCAAGGCCTGGGACTGATTCATATTTTTCTTGGAAGTTTTGGATGTAGGAGCTTTGACTTTGTTTTCTTTTTCTGATTGTATGTTTTGATCTTCTTTGTCACCAAAGTAAGATAATATAGTCTGATTATTTTTGTGCTGCTTGCTCATGATCCCGGCCAATTATTTGAGTTTTAAACTCTTTGTTAAGGTAAGAGTCTGTTTTCAATGTGGAGAATGTACTGTCCCAAGCTTCGGGGGTTTGTACAGCTGTTTTCAGAGGTACTTCTAGGGCCCTGAAAAGTGTCAGTTCTTCCAAGGTGCTGTGATAAGGGGCGAGGTATTTCCTCTCCACCTCCGCAACAAGCTCCACCGCCAGCATTCATCCTCACCCCAGGACCGCCCCTCAGAACTGTGACCCAGATCCAAGCATGGGCAAAGCAAGAGATTCCTGCCTCAGCACTGCCAAAGAGATGCTTGCAATCCCCCTCTGATCAGCCACTCGATGCCCCCTCAGTCTGTGGGCCAGAAGCTCAGGAGGCAGTCGCGGCCCACACTTGGGACTTGCGGCTAAGACCTAGCTTCTTCTCTCACTGCAGTCACAGACTTTTCTCACTGACCTTTTAAGTTATCTTTGGTGTTCATGGGTCGAGAAGTCTGGAAACCACCACAGCTACCTGTGATTCAGTCCTCTGAGGGCTGCTCCAGGGTCGCTGCGGCCTGCGCACCCACGCCAAACTGCGCTTCTCTCCCAGCCCGGCACGATATACCTTTCCAATCAGCCATCCAGGTTGTCTTGGGCTGGAAATTTGTTTTACTCTTTTTTTGTGGGTTCTGCTGCTTTAGAATTTGTTAAGAGCCATTTTTATAGGTATTTGGGGGGGGGTTGGGGGAGAGCTCTAGCAAGTCACTGCTTTCCCTCCGCCATCTTGGCTCCACCCCCCCAACAAGAATTTCTAGAAGACAATGCAAGAGTTTTAAAAAGAGCTAGAAATTATTTTAAAAACCAAAGACCGGTAGAGAAACAAATGGGACAAAAAGCAAGAGTTAGGAAAGAATGATATGAGAAGAGAGTCAACAGCTTGGAAAAAGAGGTACAAAACTTTACTGACGAAAATAATTCCTCAAAAATTGGAATTGGCTCAATGGAAACTAGTGACACCATGAGACATCAAGAAATAATGAAATCAAAAACCTAAAAAATAGAAGAAAATGAGAAATATCTCATAGGAAAGAAAAAAAATCACTGAACTACCTAAAAGCTATGAGCAAAAAAGAACCTAGACATCATACTTCAGAAAATCATAAAAGTAGAAGTTGAAATAATCCACTGGTCACCTATGGAAAGAAATCCCAAAATGAAAACTCCCTGGAACCAAATGTAGCCAAAATCAAAAGTTTCTAGGTGAAGGAAAAAATATAGCAAGCAGTTGGAAAGGAGGAATTCAAGTACTGGGGAGCCACAGTCAGGACCATACAAGATTTAGTAGCCACCACATTAAGAAGCAGAGAGCTTGGGGATACAATATGCTAGAAGGCAAAATATCTAGGCTTACAACTAAGAATAACCTACCTGACAAAGCAATGTACAGGGGAAAACTGGAGTTTTAATGAAATAAAAGACTTCTAAGCATTCCTGAAGAAAAGACCAAAGTTGAGTAGAAAATTTGACAATACAAACACAGGAGTCAGAAGTCATAAAAAGGTAAACATAAGGGAGACATCACAAAAGACTAAAAAAGGTACAACTGTTTGCATACATGTATGAGTAGTTGATATACATAAGCCCTCAGAACTTTATCATTACCAGGAGTCTCAGAGGAAGTCTAATTAAACAAAAATGAAAATAAAAAATATGTTTGGATTATCTTGACAAAAATGGGAAGAATGAAGAATAGAAATGCACTAGGAGAGGAGGGAAAGGAGAGGAAGAATGAGAAAATTATTTCACATAATTGGGATGTTCAAGAAGGAGTTCATAAAGTGCTAAGGAGTGGGCAAAACATGAACCTCACTCTCATCTGAATTGGTTAAAAGAAGGAAAGAATACACATATAGTTGGTTAAAGGGGGTGGGCAGATGGGGGGGAAGGGAGTAAGCACTTACATAGTGCCTACTACATGCCAGGTACTGTGCTAAGAACTTTACAAATATTATTTCATTTAATACTCACAACAACCCTGTGAGGTAAGTGCTGTTATTATCCCCATTTTACAGCTGAGGAAATTGAGGCAAACAAATGTTAAGTAATTTGTCTAGGGTCACACAACTAGTAAGTGTCTAAGGCCAGATTTGAGATCTGATCTTCCTGACCCCAGACCCACACACTACCTACTGTAAAACTTGGCTGCCTTTTCAGAAGATACAGACATAGGAGACAAAAGGGTTCAGGGGAAAGGGATGAGGAATAAAAAGAAGAGATTAAAAGAGGCAATAATTGGTAGTAAAACAGACTCTTAAAAAGGAGGAAGGGAAAAAAAGAGAAGGAGAACTGTAGGAGAATGGGATGGAGAAAAATATATAGCAATAATAACGGTGAATATAAATGAGATTAACTCACTCATAAAACAGAAGAAGATAGCAAAATAGACAAGAAACCAGAATCCAACATGTTGTTTACAAGATACACACTTGAAACAAAAAGATACACACAATAAAGGACTAGGGCAGAAACTTATGTTTCTGCTGAAGCAAAAAAGATAGGGGTAGCAACCTTGATCTCAGAGAAAGCAAAAGCAGAAATAGACCTAATTAAAGGAGATAAATCAAGAAACTATATTTCACTAAAAGATATGCTAGACAATGAATTAATATCGATACTATATAACAAATTTGGATAACATTGAAATTCTTAAAGCAAAATTGAATGTTATACAAGAAAATAGATGATGAAAATATGGTTGGCAGGAGGGCACCTTAATTTATCCTTCTCAAATCTAGATAAATTTAACCCAGAAAATGAACTTAAAAGGAGCTGAATAGATTTATAGAAAAGTTAGATATGTTAGACCTCTGGAGAGTATTGAAAGGGAAGAGAAAAGAATATACCTATTTCTCAGCTGCATAAGACAGCTTCACAAAACTTGACCATGGATTAGGGCATAAAAACCTCACAAAAAATGTAGAAGAGGAGAAATATTAAATTAATTTTTTATTGATCAAAATGCAATAAAAATCAAATTTGTTTAAGGCCTTTGAAGCATAGATTAAAAACTTATAGGAAACTAACTTAATCCTAAAGAATGAGTGGGTTGAAGAACAAATTATATAAAAAGTCAATTTTATTTAAAATTTTTATAACAATGAGATAACATACCAAATTTTGTGGGATACAATCAAAACAGTACTTAGAGGAAAATTTATTTCTTTAAACTCTTGTATCAATAAAGGAGAGAAAGATCAGATCAAATTGGATATGCAATTACAAAAAAAACCCCTAAAATTAAACAAATTAAAAACTCTCAATCAAACACTAAAATAGAGATCAGAAAAATTAAAGGAAAGATTAAGAAAATTTAATGGAAAAAAACATTAAACTAATGAATAAAACTAAGCTTTTAAAAAAGTAAATAAAATAAACCTAAATTAACTAATTTGATTTGGAAAAAAATTTTAAAAAGGTAAAAACCCAATTACCAGTAATAAAAATGAAAAAGATGAATTCACAATGAATGAAGAAGAAATAAAATCAATTATTAGGAATGATTCCACTCAATGATGTGCCAATAAAAATGAACGTCTAAATGAAATGGATGAATATTTATAAAAATATAAATTATTCAAAGTAACAAATCAAGAAAAAGAATGCTTAAATAACCCTATCTTAGAAAAAAAAAGAAATTGACCAAACCACAAATGAATTCCCAAAGAGAAAAAAAAATCCAGGACCGGATGGATTTACAAGCAAATTTTACCAAACATGTAAAAAAATAATAATCCCAATACCATATAAACTGTTTGGAAAAAGAAACAGGTAAAACTCAAGCATTCCTGATGAAAAGATGAATAGAAAATTTGACTTTCAAATACAAGACTTGAGAAAGCACAGAAAGGTAAATATGAAAAAGAAATCATAAAGTGTAAAATGTTTGCATTCCTATATGGGATGATAATTCTAAGTCCTAAGAACTTTATCATTATGAGAGCAGTTAGAAGAAGTATACTTAAACAGAGGGCGTGCATGGGTGTGAGATGACTATGATGGGATAATTTCAAAAAATAAAATTAAGGGATCAGAAAGAAGGATGCACTGGGAGGAGGGGGAAGGAGGAGGAAGAGTAGGGAAGATTATCTCCCATGGCTGCTTGGTTGTTGTCCTTTGTACTCTTAAGAGGACCAAAGTGGCATCACTATGTTGGGGTGAAGGTACAGAATGACCGACTATGGCTGGCCAGATCAATACAAGCTTGGAATGCTCTGCCACAAATAGTCCGTGTAAACATTTGGAGTGGAGATGGCTCTAAATTTGCTCGTCTCATATTTCTTTTGAGCTAATTCTGTTTTGCTCAGAGCACAGTGCCCTCTTTGATGTGGGTATGCCATCCTGAGCAGTCTTGTACTAGTGGCTCCCATGCCTCACAATCATTTCCATAGTTCTTCAGAGAGACCTTGAGAGTGTCCTTGTATGGCTTCCTCTTACCTTTGTGGGAGTTCTCTGTAAAACTGTCATTTAGGCATGTATGCATTTGGTATTCAAACAACCTGGCCAGCCCATCAGAGTTGAGCTCTCCGCAGTAGATTTTGATACTTGGACATCAGTGTCTGGTACCTTATCCTGCCAGGTGATCTTTGGAATCTTCCTAAGATAATTCAAAGGGAAGCGATTCCATTCCCTGGCATGGCATTGATACACTGTCCAGGTTTCACAGGCATACAGCAATGAAGTCAGCCCAGTGGCTCTGTAGGCCTTCAGTTTGGTAGTACATCTAATACCTCTTCTCTCCCACACTTTGCTTTGGAGCCTCCCAAACACTGAGCTAGCTCTGGCAATGCATGCCTCCACCTCATCATCTTGTGGACATCTCTGGAAAATATTACCAAGGTAAGTGAATTTATCCACAGCAATAAAATTTCTCCATTTGCTATAACCAATAGCTCTACATATGGATGGTGTGGTGCTGGCTGGTAGAGAACCTGTTTTCTTTGTGCTTATTGTCAGGCCAAAATTAGCGCAAGTGTCAGACAATCAGTCCATATCCTGTTGCATCTTAGCCTCGGGGCTCCATTGAGTACACAATCATCTGTGAACAAAAAAAAACCCATGCACCAACTCTCCCTCTACTTTAGCCTTGGCTTGTAGCCTTTTCAGGTTAAATAATTTACTGTCTATCCTTGATGCCATTTTCATTCTTGTTGAAGGCTTCTGACAACATTGCTGAAAACATCATACTGAAAAGCATGAGAGCACGCAGTCCTGCTCACTCCTTTGGTGACTGGGAAAGCACAAGAGCATCATCCATTATCCAGAACCTGGGCAAGCATGCTGTCATGAAACTGATGTACAATTCTGATGAACTTCTCAGGCAATTAAATTTTGTCATGATCTTCCTCAAGCCCTCACAACTGACAGTATCAAAGGCCTCGGTCAGATCTACAAATGGTGTGGACAGACCTCTGTTCTGCTCCTGGCATCTCTGCTGGAGTTGTTGGGCAGCAAACACTATATTGACTATTTCTCAGCCTTTTCTGAAGCTCTACAGGCTCTCAGATAGATGACCATCCTTCAGCCTAGTAAGGAGGACTCTGGTAGGCATCTTGCTCATGGTGGCTAAGAGACACTTCCCTGTAATTGTCATAGATCAAATTATTTCCTTTTCTTTTATGGAGATGGACAGTGGAGGCATCCTTGAAGTCCTGGGGGAATAACCTCCTCTTGCCATATAACCCAGAAGATTTTGGTCAGCTTTTGTACGAGCAGGATCCTTTGCCTTGTAAATCTCTCCAGGAATAGAACTAGCACCAGGTGCTTTGCCACATGAGAAGAGTCTAATTGTATTAAAAAAATTCTTCAGCTAGAAGTTCGGCTAGAGAGAGATTGACTTTAACCTGAGGTATATAGTCCGTGGCCTCAGCATTGGTTGATGATGGTCTGTTGAGAAGGCTGTGGAAGTATTGTCCTATCTCTCCAGGTTCATATCGTTATCACTAATCAATGTGGCTCCATTAGTAGTTGAGATGCACCATGGGTCTTTGGCCCATAACTAGCCTTCAAGACATCATGAAAGTGCTCTGGACTGTTACTATCAGCATAAAACTGAATTTCATCTGCCTTCTTACTGAGCCAAGAATCCTGTGTCTCTCTAAGCTTTGCTTGCAGTTTACTTTTGGCTGAGTTAAATGCTTCCTTCTTAGAGATGGATGAATTATCCTGCTGGTAAATCCTATGGAGCTCTCATTTTTCATTCAGTAGCTTTTGAATTTCCCCATAATTTTCTTCAAACTAATCTTGATATTTGCAGTTGTTCTGGCTCAGATAAATAAGTTTAGTGCTGTGCAGCAAATCTCTGAAAGCTTCCTGCTCCTTTTCTGCTCCACTATTGCCAACCATGTGTTGGCTCAGCTTTCCCTCCAGGTTAGCTACAAATTGTTGACACTTGGAGAAGCACTCTGATCTGTCAACATTAAGTTTTCTGGTAGTCGTCTTGCTTTGGGGCCACCTCTTTTGTTGAATGGGAATGTTTAGCTTGGAGAGGATAAGGTTATGATCAGTCCAGTACTCTGCCCCACACATCTCCTTTGTTACTCTCATGTCCTGTCTGTCTCTTCTCCTTACAATGATGCAATCTATTCAATGTCAATATTTGCTGCAAGGGTACATCCTTGAAGTTTTATTGTATTTAGGTAAGCAGAAGACAGTGTTGGTAATGAGAAGGTCATGAGATGCAAAAGTCTTTAATAGTATTGCTTCTTCCAATCCTATTCCTCCCCAGGACTCCCTGCCATGTTTGATAATCTGTGCCTACTCTGGCATTAAGGTCACCCACAATTCCAAGCTTGTCTTCTTTCAGTGTATTGATGATAAAGGTCCCCAGATCTTCATAATTTTTAAAAATAATTTATTTTTAGTTTTCAACATTCACTTCCATAAACTTTTGAGTTTTAAATTTTCTCCCACTCCCTCTCCACCTCCCTCCCGGAAACAGCATGCAATCTGATATAGGCTCTATATATACATTCCTGTTAAACATACTTTCACATTAGTCGTGTTGTAAAGAAGAATTAGAACCAACAGGAGGAATCACAAGAAAGAGGAAACAAAACAAAACAGAAGAAAAAAAGAGCAAATAGTATGCTTCAATCTGCATTCAAACTTCATAGTTCTTTCTCTGGAGATAGACAGCATTTTCCATCATGAGACTTTTGGAGATGTCTTAGATTCTTGCACTGCTGAGAAGAGTTAAGTCTATCAAAGTTAGTCATTGCACAACATAACTGTTACTGTGTACAACATTCTCCTGGTTCTGCTCACTTCACTCAACAGCAGTCCATACAAATCTTTCCAGGTTTTTTTTTTTCTGAAGTCCGCTTGCTCATCATTTCTTATAGCACAATAGTATTCCATTACATTCATATGCCGCAACGTGTTCAGCCATTCCCCAATTGATGGGCATCCCATCAATTTCCAATTCTTTGCTTCCACAGACAGAGCTGCTATAAATATTTTTGTACACGTGGGTCCTTTTCCTATTTTTATGATCTCTTTGGGATACAGCCCTAGAAATGCTATTGCTGGGTCAAAGAGTGCACATTTTTATAGCCCTCTGGGCATAGTTCCAAATTGCTCTCCAGAATGGTTGGATCATTTCACAACTCCACCAATTTTCCCACATCTTCTCCAACATACATCATTTTCCTGTTTTGTCACGTTGGCCAATCTATAAGTGTGATGTGATACCTCAGAGTTGCTTTGATTTGCATTTCTCTAATCAATAGTAATTTAGAACATCTTTTCATATGACTATAGATGACTTTAATTTCTTCATCTGAGAACTACCTGTTCATATCCTTCAGCCATTTATCAATTGGGGAATGACTTGTATTAGTATAACACAATTTTTTTCTTTGACCTCATCAGGATTCATTATGGTGGGAGCATACACACTCATGATGTTGGCATGACACTTTCCTGCAAGTGGCAATCACATTGTTATGAGTGTGTCTTTCACTCATTTGACTAGTTTAGTTTTGATTGTGAAACATATGCCAGCTTCACAGTGTTCCCTGTTACTGCAGCCACTCCAAAAAAAATGTGTATCCAGTTCTGACTTCAGTAAGCTGGCCTTCATTTGCCAGCCTTGTTTCACTCAGGGCTGTTATTTGGATGCAATATCTGCTGAGTTCTCTCGTAACAAGAGCCATTCATCTTTCAGGTCTACTGGATTTTTAATTATCTGTAAATGTGCACACATTCCATGGACCAATAGTGAAGGGAATCATCTTTACAAAAGTTTTTGTATGTTTTTTTTTTCTGTTTTCATCACAGGTTAGGATCCTCACCTGTAGCCTAGGGTTAGATTAGATGAAGCAGACAATTTTAGGATACTTTTTCTAGCCCCTTCCTCATGCCAGGAGATTAGCAGTGCAATCCTTTAAAAAAGACTGCTCAGACACCCAGGGGACTTCCAAATCCCACTGCAGGGTTGTGGCTATAGCTCCCAGTGTATCCACTCCTACTGCTCCATCATTTGCCCATTGCCACAGGACTTTGAGATGGGTAAAAATGGTAAAATGATATGGCTGATGTCTTTTGACTCACATAAATTCGATTTAAGTGAGGCAGCATTGTGCAAAGTCACCTGCCTCACTCTCTCTTCCAGAGTCATTAGAGTCCAGTAGCAAGACAAAAACCAAGACAACTGGTGGTGGCATGGGATGCATTGGATGACCTTCAATGTCTAACCAAGCTCTAAAATATTTTACAGCACCTGCTTGAACAAATTGTTCACATCCATCTATTCTACCAAGGGAAGTTTTCACATGTTTAGGGGAGACAACCCCCTTAACTCATCAGCAGGTTTGAGGCTCATTGGTTCCCCTCAACCTAGTTTAGCCTATTTGCAAAAACAGTTTACTGGGGTGTGACTGTGGCTCATGATACAGCTTTTTGGAGCCACAGATGAGAGTTGGGTGGCAAGAGGGCATAAAGGTGGAGTGCAGTCCTGAAAAGGTCTCAGCATTCCTCACAAAAGAGCTACTATTCTTCCCTGAACACCCCCCCCACACACACACTATTTCATGTCAAAGAGATGTGATGGGTGTTGTGACGGGCAATGCTTAAAACTTAGTCTCATTAGAATGGGTTCAAAGAGGGAATAACATACACATTCAACTGGGTGTAAAAATCTAGCTTACCCTACAGGGAAGTAGGAGGGAAGGGACTAATAGCAGGAAGGGAAGATTAAGGGGGGTAGTTGTCAGAGGCAAAACATATTTTTGAGGAGGAACAGGGAAAAAAGAGAAAGGATAAACAGAAAAAATAGGATGGAGGGAAATACGCAGTTAATAATCACAACTGCGAATGTGAATGGAATAAACTCACCCATAAAATGGTAGAATGAATTAAAAACCAGAATCCAATAATATGTTGTTTGTAATAAATAGACTTGAAACAGAGAGACAGAGAGTAAAAATAAGGTGCCAGAGTGGAATCCATTGTGCTTCAGCTGAGGTTAAAAAAAAGCAGGGGTAACAATTAAGATCTCAGATGAAGCAAAACCAAAACAAATTGACCTAATTAAAAGCGATAAGCTGGAAAACTATACTTTGCTAAAAGGTACTATAGACAATGAAGTAATATCAATACTAAACATATATGTGCCAAATGGCATAACATTCAAATTCTCACAGGAAAAGTCAAATGAGTTATAGAAGGAAATAGTAAAACTATACTCATAAGGGACCTCAACTTTTACTTTCAGAAATAGATAAATCTACCCATAAAATAAAGAAGAAAGAAGTTAAGGAAATGAAATAGAATTAGAAAAGAGATATGATGGACCTCTAGAGAAAATGGGATGGGAATAGAATGGAGTATATCTTTTTCTCAGCTGTACCTATTACCTTCACAAAAATTGACCATCTATTAAGTCATAATAGCCTCATAACCAAATGCAGAAAAGCAGAAATATTAAATGCATCCTTTTTAGACTCTCATGCAATAAAATTATATTCAGTTAAGGGTCTATGCAAATGTAGATTAAAAATTAATTGGAAGCTAAACAATCTTATCTTAAAGAGTGGGTCTGAGAACAAATAAAAAAATAAATAATTTCATTAAAAAGTGATAACAATGAGAAAACATACCAAAATTTATGGGATACATTTGAAGCAATTTGTAAGGGAAATTTTTTTTATTTCTAAATGCTTGTATCAATAAAATAGAAAAAGAGCAAAAAAATAAATTAAAAACCCTCAATTAAACATTAAATAGGAAATCCTGAAAATCAAAGGAGAGATTAATAAAATTGAAAGTAAGAAAACCATTCAGCTAATAAATAAAACTAGGAATTTTATTTTATGAGAAAAAAACAATAAAATGGATAAATCATTGGTTAATTTGATTTTTTTAAAAAAAAGAAAGAAGAAAACTGTGACAAATGAGTATCTCTTTTTTAATAACTAATCATTATATCAGGACCAAAGTTTTCCCCCTTTTCTACTTCCTCATCCTGAAATCAACCAGTGTGGGAAATCTCTATTAAAGATTTACCGAGGCCAAGATCTAATTACACAGTAAAATAAATTCTAAGTATGGGCTAATGGGTGTATTCCTGCTCATTATGTTTGTTCAGACAGGTCTGGCGAAAGGTTGATTCTCCTTATTATCAAGACAGGTTTTGTGGAATTTGATGTCTCTTTGATCAAGATTTGAGTGACCTAATTCACGTACCCAAAGATATGTTCCTCCCATTTGATTAGCCAATTAGAAATGATTAGGCATCCCTCAGGAATGCCTCATCTTTGAAGGGCATATAACCTGTAAACCCACCACCATTGCAGGGGTGTTTGGTTTAAGAGAGATGGCCAAATGACCATTCTATTATTAATAACCTACTGGCCTTATTAATAAAATTATTAAATTACTGAGAAACTATGTGTCTCAAACTTTTTAATTGTCACAAAACCTAATTACCATTATCAAAAATGAAAAAAAGTTAATTCACCACCATTGAAGATAAAGAAAGCAATTATTATTTTGCCCAATTATATACCAATAAACCCAATAATCTAAGTGAAATGGATGAATATTTACAAAAATACAAATTGCCAAGATTAGCAGAAGAAAGAGAATACTTAAATAACCATATCTCAGAAAAAGAAATTAAACAAACCATAAATGAGTTCCCTAAGAAAAAAATTCCCCAGGACTAGAAGAATTCACAAGTGAATTCTACCAAACATTTAAAGAATAATTAATTCCAGTACTATATAAACTATTTGGAAAAATAGTCAAGGAAGAAGTCCTACCAAACTTCTTTTATGACACAACTATGATGCTGATACCAAAACCAGGAAGAGCAAAAAAAAAGATAAGAAAAACCAATAAACTAATTTCCCTAATGAATATTGATGCAAAAATTTAAATAAAATACTAGCAAGGAGATTACAGCAATATGTCACAAAAATCATACACTATGACCAGGTAAGAGTTATACCAGGAATGCAGAGCTGGTTCAATATTACAAAAATTATCAGCATAATTAACCATATCAATAACAAAGCCAACACAAATCATATGATTATTTTATAAACACAGAAAAAAACTTTTGACAATATACAACAATCATTCTTACTAAAATCCCTAAAAAGCATGAGAATTAATGGAGCTTTCCTGAAAATGATAGGTAGTATCTATCTAAAATCATCAGCAAGCATTATCTGTTATGAGAATAAGCTAGAAGCCTTCCCCCTAAGATCAGGAGTGAAGTTAGGATGCCCATTATTACCACTATTATTCAATATTGTAATAGAAATACCAACTATAGCAATAAGAGAAGAAAAAGAAATTGAAAGAATTATAATAGGCAATGAGGAAAGAAAACTCCCTCTTTGCAAATGCTAATGATGATATGCTTATAGAATTGACTAAAAAACTAGTTGAAATAAGAACTTTAGCAAAGTTGCAGGTCATAGAATAAATCCACATAAATCATCAGCATTTCTATACATTATCAACAATATCCAGCAAGAAGAGCTAGAGAAATTTCATTTGAAGTAGTTTCAGATGATATAAAATACTTGAAACTCTACCTGCCAAGAGAAACCTAGATATTATATGAACATAATTACAAAATTTTTTTTGCACAAATAAAGTCACATCTAAAATTAATTGCTCATAGGTAGACTAAGCCAATATAATAAATATGACAATTCAACCTAAATTAATTATTCAGTGCCATAGCAATAAAATTTACTAAATAATTATATTATAAAGCTTGAAATAAAATAAAATTCATCTGGAAGAATAAGAGGTCAAGAATACCAAGGGAATCAATGAAAAAATATGAAGGAAGGTCACTTAGCAGTACCAGATATCAAACTGTATTACAAAACAATAATCATCAAAACAATCGGGTATTGGCTAAGAAAAAGAGTGGGGATCAATGGAATAGATTAGATACATAATAAGCAGTAGTAAATGACTATACTAATTTAGTATTTGACAAATCCAAAGATCCAAGATATTGGGACAAGAAATCACTATTTGATGAAAATTCCTGGCAATACTGGAAAGCAGTTAGGCATAAAATGTGTATAGACTGGCATTTCACACTGTATACCAAGATAAGGTCAGAATGGGTACATCATTTAGACAAAAAAAATAAAGATAAGGCAATTAGGGGAGCATGGAAATTTTTACATCAAATCAATGGATAATGGAAGAATTTATGATCAAACAAGAGATAGAGAAGATCATGGGATGTAAAGTGGATAATTTTGATTACAACAAATTAAAAAGGGTTTGCATAAACAAAACCAATGCAGCCAAGGAAAGCAGGAAACTGGGAAAAATTTAACAGCAAATTTCTCTGATAAAGGTTTCATTTCTCAAATATATAGAGAGCAAAGTGAAATTTATAAGAAGTAAAGTCATTCCTCAACTGATAAATGGTCAAAAGATAAGAACAGACATTTTTCAGAAGAAGAAATCAAAACTATCTATAATCATATAAAAATGCTCTGTCAATATTGATTAGAGAAATGCAAATTAAAAGAACTCTAAAGTACCACATCATACTTATCAGATTGGCTAATATGACGGAAAAGGAAAGTGGCAAATGTTGGAGAGGATGAGCGGAAAATAGGGACCCTGATGCATTGTTGGTGGAACTTTTAATTGATCCAGCCATTTTGGAGAGCAATTTGGAATTATGCTCAAAGGGCTATACAAATCATTTAATGTTCTTATTATGGAATTGTGAACTGGTTCAACCATTGCAATATAATTTGGAACTATATCCAAAAGCTTTAAACTGTGCATACCTTTTGACCCAGGAATACTGCTACTAGGTCTATACCTTAAAGCGAACAAAGAGGAAAAAGACCAACATGTACAAAAATATTTATAACAGCTCTTTTTGTAGTGGAAAAGAATTGGAAACTAAGGAGATTCTCATCAATTGGGGTATGGTTGAACAACTCATGGCATATGAATGTGATGAAATACTATAGTGCTGTAAGAGATGATGAAGGGAATTTTTTTTTTAAATCTGGGAAGGCTTATGTGAACTGATGCAAACTGAAATGAGCAGAAATAGGGAAACAGTTTATAGGATAATAATAATGACAATATAGTAATGAGAACTCTTAAAGACTTAGAAACTTTGATCAACTCAATGACAAATCATCGTTCCAGAGAATTCATGACGAAACATACTACCTACTTTGAAAGAGAGAGATGAGGAACTCATTGTGCAAATTGAGGCATCTCCTGACCTTTCCTCTTTTATTTCTATTTTTGGAGGTGGCTAAAGCAGGAATTTGGTTTCTATGACTATACATATATATTTGTAATGGGTTTTTCTTGTCCTCTCAATTGTTGGGGTATAGATAGGAGAGAATTTGGAATTGAAAATAAAATAAAATTGGACTTTTAAAAAAGAATTAAATACAAAATATATGGAAAGTATATTGGGGGGGTGAGGATGGGTGGGCCTAGCTGCTGGGAGGACCAGAAAAAGCATCCTCTAGGAGGTGGAACATGAAGATGAGCAGGGTATTTGCTCCATGCATTGAGGCCATTGCAGCTAGAATGGCTCAGATTCTAGAAGGTATAACTATTAAGCACAATGGAAATTTCCTGGAGTTGATTATATATGTTTCACTAATCATTTGTGATAAGTGCTTATTTACTCTAGAGTAAGAAGGATTGGTCTGTGGGTAACTGGTGATCAGGCTGCACTGCTGGGCCAAGCGCACCAGCTCCTACTAGAACCTCAGGTGCCCTGTGGCGTTTCTCAGGATCAGGCTGAGGAAGCTAGGTCCTTGTGGCTGTGAATCAGAAACACCTGTTTTGTCTTTATTGCATCTTTTATTTTTATAGGATACATTGTTGGTAGGTAAGTTTTCTGAGACTGAGCAGTGGGTGTTTTCACAGGCTCTTTCCCAGACATATTTAATCCTTATGTTTGTATTTCTCTCCCTTTCAGTGGGCTATTCCTTGCAATGATCAGTAGCTTGGTGTTCCTGTGGTTCCTGAAATATACTGCTGGCACAATCTTGTGGTTCTTTGTGTTTGGTGTGGTCATCGTTATATTATATGGTAGGTATCTATCCACTCTTATAACAAGTCTCAGAACCAGAGCTTTTGAGGATCTGGGGCTGTGGATAGATTTCAGGGGGTCCCTGGATAGATTTGGGGGTCCTGGGAAAGCAACATTTTTATTTTTACTAACCTTTGGCTCCCCTTGTCATCCTCTGCACTCTTTATTTTATGCAGTTGTCAGCATTATCATGAGAAGGGCTAAGGCTTCACCCGATGGCCGAAGGGGATCCAGGACGTGGAAAAAGTTCAGAAGTCCTGCTCTAAAAAGTTCAGAAGTCCTGTCTTTTCCCTTTATTTGCTAGCATCATTGAGCACAGAGTAATACTGGTGGAAGCATGAATGATTATGCTTCATAAGGAAAGAATAGCGAAAAGGGCGGGGGTGGCAGCTAAAAGAAACTCAGCTCATTTTGTTTACAACTTCTTCAGTTGTGATCCATGAGGGGTTTCTAACTTAGAAAATACCAAAATTCTCAAATATTTCCTAAGCTACTTAGTAGGGAGTTTGGAGCCTCCACATAGCCAACTGTAATCAGAGTATCACAATCAAGAAATCAATTAACAAGCATTTTGGAAAAGCATTTCCCATGGTCCAGGCCCTGGGATAGTAGGTGCATTTATTGACTGACTGACTGACTGACTACTAAGTCCTAGGGTTACAAAGACAAAAAGAAATGATACCTGTCCTCAAGGAAGTTATATCCTCATCAGGAAGAGAACATGTGCATAAAAATGTATATACCAAAAAAGGCCATGTAATTTTCATAGGAAAGGAGAGAGTAATTATTAAGTACCTATTATGTACAAGGCCTTCTGTCCTGAGATCCAAGGTTTCTCCCGGAGCCCCCCATTCCTACATTTGAATGTATCTTAAAATAGTGATTGGTGGCAGCTTTTCATAATGGCCCCTGCTATGTTGTTTGCCTCCAGCACCAGATTTGCATGTTTCAATTCAGTCCAGCTGTTCTGTCTTTCCACTTCTGTCTTCCCACCTGGAAAAGGGGTTCCCACTAGTCTACACTTCAGGATTTTAAAACTCATGTCTGCTCATGAACCAGAAACCAAAATCACTTGTTCACTATGAAAACTAGACCTTCGTGGAACAGTGTTGACTTTCTCTCTAATTTGCAGTAAGCTGTACAGAAAGTCAAAAGCCCCAAATTTGGGGGTGAAGATGCATTTTATTCAATATTTCCATTATAAAGATGCAAGTATGAGGTATTCCTCCTGCCTCCCTCTCTCCCCACCCCCATGATGAAGTTTTAAAAGTACATTGTTCATGGTTGGACCATGATGAATCAGTGAAGGAGGGTCCTGAAAAAATATCCATTGAGTAGAAATACCTAGTACCATGATGGAGCAGTGATGAGGGACAGGAGTGTCCTGAAAAATAGCCAATAGGTAGAAATATCTAATCGAAATGTCATAGAGCACTTGGCCTATTAGTTTCTTTTTTTTTTGGCCTATTAGTTTCAAATAAAGTATATAATGTAGAAATAAAAATTTGGCCCATGAAGGAATATATAGAAAACTTTCATGAGAATAGCATTGCCCTTTTTGGTATTCTAGAAAATTCTTGGCTTATTGGCTGTAATTATTTTTTAAAGGAATATGGATCTGTTACCGCGAGTATAAACGTCTTCTGTCAAAACCTGGAACCGGAGACACTTTCTATGAGATTGGCTTTCATTCTGATTTGAGAGTGTACTTGCAACTGCGGCAAACCTGGTTAGCATTTAGTAAGTGACTTTTCAAATCTTTGTTAAAGATACACTAAGTCATGCGTCAAGTTGGGCTGCAAGCTGCCTGAGGTCATAGGACCAGAGAACACCCTTGGCAAGGACACTGGACAAGGATAACACATAATAGCAGCAGCCAGTGTGTCCCTAACATCTCTGATGCATCTTTGTCAAAGTTCTCAGGATCCTGTCAGTCAGAGGTCACAAGACCCTGAGAAAGTCAAGCTTGCTGGAATTTAGCTTCTTCACTTATAAAATGAGGACCTGAACTCAATTTGCTTTCTAGTTTCTTCCAGCTTTCACATTATATGATCTCGTGGTTATAAAATTTTCTCCCTCTGCTTCCATTCTCTCTTCTTTTCTCTCCCTCCTCATCTAGTCTCACCCATCCCCCTTCTTCCTCACTCAAATTGGGTTTTCATCTATGTAGGGTGCACCAACCACATAAAGAACTTTCCCTGTTAATTCAATCAGCACTTTCTTTGCAACCTGCAGCCTTAGGACAGAGGTTCTTAACCTTGGGGTCTTTGAATATAGATCCTATATATAGGATCTATGTGTATGAAGTATGTATGCATATATACACACAAATACATATATACATGCATACACATAGAACACATATAAACTATAGAGAGGGAGACTGTATTTCAAAATAATTGACTTCCTTTTGAATCCTACATATTTTATTTTATGCATTTAAAAGCATTATTCTGAGAAGGGGTCCATAGGCTTAATTAAACTGTCAAAGGGTTCTATGAAATAAAATAGGTAAAGAACCTCCATCTTAAGAATTTTCTAGGACATTGAGAGATAGTAAATTGTCCAAGGTCAGACAACTGGTATGGGTTAGAATCAGGACTTGAACCAAGGTTTTTCTTTCCCTTTTTTGTTAGGCAAGTGGGGTTAAGTGACTTGCCCAGAGTCACACAGCTAGTGAGTGTTATGTGTCTGAAGTCAGATTTGAACTCAGGTCTTCCTGACTCCAGGGTCAGTACACTATCCACTGTGCCACCTAGATGCCCCTTCTTTCATTTTTGATGCCAGCTTTCTATCTAGTACCCCGTGATGTGCCTCTGCTTTTGAGTGTTAACAGGATTAAACATGGTTACAATAATACTCCTTCCCCCTCAAATGAAATGAAGTTAGCTTAATAAATGAAAGTCATTGAAGTGAAATTGATTTAAAATGGAAGACAATGCTATATTTTAAATGGCCACAGACTTTGTAAATGACTTTGAAAGGGTTTGGATACGAAAATCTCATCATAATTCACCTGATATTCATGCAAGGAATTTTTAATGAATTGGGTGTCAAAATCCCCTACCTTGATGGAAAAAAAGAATTAATTGAATTATTAATTCAATTATTATTAATTTAATATTTTAATTATTATTAATTACATATTAATTAATATAACCCTTTTGTGACCAAATGTTATTTCAAATTTTTCATTGTAGAATTCAGAGGTAATATGTAACCAGAGTTAATTTTGCATATTCCAATGTTTATTAAAATTATAGAACTGGAGAAAAATACTTTTTACAAAGTTAAATGGAAGATAGCAGAGTAAAGGCAGGGACTGCCTGAGCTCTTCAAAATTCCCCTCCAAACAACTTTAAAACAGTGCCTCAAAGTGAATTCTGGAGCAGCAGAACTAACAGAAGAACAGGCTGAAACAATTTTTCCAGCCCAAGACAATGTATAAGATTGGCAGGAAATGTCTGTCTCACTGGGGTGAGAGTGGAGCTCAATCCAGTGCAGGCCGTGCCCCAGCAAGCCACCAGCAGGACTTCGAGGGGACTGACTTGGCAGCAGCAGCTTCTGGAGCTCTTAGCTCTAGACATTAAGGTGATAGGACGACTGGTCAGAAGGAGATTATAGGAAACCCTTTGCTGGCATTGGCTGCAGCAATCTGTTGCATTGCCCATCCTCAGTTCCAGGTCATAGACTCAGGGTGAAGAGGAACACTAACGGGAGTGAGGAACCTGATCACAGTTCTAGGGTGGAAAATAATGCTTGTGGTCACTCACCAAGCAGAGCACAAGCCAGGAGAGCAGTGACCACACCTCTGCTGAGATCATGCCACCTTGGAAGAATTGAAAACTTACAAACCCCCAGAACTAGTTCGCAATGCAGCAGTTTGAAAAACCCAAAGTTTGGGACAGTGCCCCCTTTACCCCAGAAGCAGAGCCCAAATTTAGCATCAAAGTCAAAGTCAAGAAATAATCTGGAAAAAAATGAGCAACCAGCAACAAAAAAATAACCTGACCATAGAAAGATATTATGATGGCTGGTAAGATTAAAATACAAACTCAGAAGAAGCAAACAAAGTCAAAACAGCTACATCCAAGTCTCAAAGAAAAGTATGAATTGGTCTCAGTCCCCTTCCCCCTGCCCCCAAAAAAAATAATTCCTGGAAGAGCTCAAAAAGGTTTTTAAAAATCAAATAAGAGATGTAGAGGAAAAATTGAAAAAAAAGTGAGAATGATGCAAGAAAATTATGAAAAGATAGCCAACATCTTGGTAAAAAAAAAATAAAAGGTACAAAAATACAAAAGAAAATAATACCTTAAAAACAGAATAAACCAAATGGTAAAAAGAAGTGCAAAAATCCACTGAAGGGAAGAACTTCTTTAAAACAGAATTGGCCAAAAGGAAAAGAAGATACAAAAGCTCACTGAAGAAAATAATTCCTTAAAAATTAGAATTGGGCAAGGGGAAGCTAATGAATTCATGAGACATAAGAAACAATCAAACAATATCAAAAGAAGAAAAAAAAGAAGAAAATGTGAAAAACCTCATTGGAAAACAACTGACCTGAGGGACAGGTAGATGGCACAGTGGATAAAGAACTGGCCCTGAAGTCAGGAGGACCAGAGTTCAAGTCCAGCCTCAAACACTTAGTATCTGTGCAACCTTGGACAAGTCACTTAACTGATTACCTCCAAAGAAGAAAGAAAGAAAGGAAGGAAGGAAGGAAGGAAGGAAGGAAGGAAGGAAGGAAGGAAGGAAGGAAGGAAGGAAGGAAGGAAGGAAGGAAAGAAGGAAGGAAGGAAGGAAGGGAAGGAAGGAAGGAAGGAAGAGAGAAAGAGAGAAAGAGAGAAAGAAAGAGAGAAAGAGAAAATCAACTAACCTGGAAAATAGCTTGGGGAGAGATAATTTAAGAATTACTGAAATACCTGAAAACCATGATCAAAAAATATCCCAGATGTTGTATTTCAAGAGATTATCAAGGAAAACTACCCCAATGTTCTAGAACCAGAGAGTAAAATAGAAATGGAGAGAATTCATCCATCAGCACCTGAAAGAGATCCCAAAATGAAAACTCCCAGGAATATCATGGTCAAATTCCAGAGCTCCCAGGTAAGAAGAAAACATTGCAAGCAGCCAGAAAGAAACAATTCAAATATCATGGAGCCACAGTTAGGATAACACAAGATTTAGGAGCTTCTACATTAAAAGACTGGAGGGCTTGGAATATGATATTTTGGAGGACAAAGGAGCTAAGATTAAAACCAAGAATCACTTACCCAGAAAAACAATAATACTTCAGGGAGAACACATAAACATTTAATGAAACAGAGGACTTTCAAGCATTCCTGATGAAAAGGCAGGAGGTGAATAGAAAATTCTATTTTCAAATACAAGACTCAAGAGATGCAGAAAAGGTAAACAGGAAAGAGAAACCACAAGGAATTCAATAAAGAAGAGGATACTTGTAACTCCTAAGAACTTTATTGTTATTAGACAAGTTAAAAGGAGTACATATATGTATGTATGTACGTACATATACACATGCACATACATACTTATATGTATATACAACATGTGTGTATATATAATATATATGCATGTATATACACACTCCCCCTACCCCACACATGGCATGAGTGTGGGTTGACTATAATATCTAAAAAATAAAATTAAGGGGTGAGAAAGAAAGATGCACTGGGAGAGGTGAAAAGGGAGAGGTAGAATGGGGTAAATTATCTTAAATAAAAGAGCCATGAAAGAGATCTTACAGTGGAGGGGAAAATGTAGTGTAATGGATGATGTTTGAATCTTATTTGTATCAGAATTGGCTCAAAGAAGCAATAACATATACCTTTAGTTGGGTACATAATCTATCTTACCCTATAGGAAATTAGGAGGGGAAGAGAATAAGGGGGAGGTGTGGATAAAAAGGAGGGCAGATGGGGAGAAGTTGTGATCAGAAGCAAAATTCTTTTGAGGAGGGCCAAGTGAAAGGGGAGGTGGAAGTGGGGAGAGAAGAGAGGATAAACAGGGGAAATAGGATGGGGGAAATATACAGTAAGCATAACTGAGAAAATATTTTTACAGCAAGTTTATCTGATAAAGGCCTCATTTCTCAAATACACAGAGAACTTAGTCAAACTTATAAAAATACAAATCATTGCCCAATTGATAAGTGGTCAAAAAATATGAACAGGTAGTTTTCAGAAGAAGAAATCAAAGTTACAGTCATATGAAAAATGCTCTAAATACTATTAATTCGACAGATGCAAATTAAAACAACTCTGAGGTACCACCTCATACCTATCAGATTGGCTAATATGACCAAAAAGGAAAATATTGTTGGGGTGATGCAGGAAAAATGGGACACTAATACACTGTTGGTGGATTTCTCAGCTGATCTAACTGTTCTGGAAAGCAATTTGGAACTATGTCTAAAGGGCTATAAAATCATGCATACCCCTTTGACCCATCAATACTACTACTAGGTCTGTATCCCAAAAAGATAAAAATTAAGGAAAAGGTCCTATATGCACAAAAATATAGTCGCTCTTTTACTTGTGGCAAAGAATTGAAAATTGACAGGATGCCCATCAGTTGGGGAATGACTGAACGAGGTATATAACTATGAAGGAATACTATTGTGCTCTAAGAGATGATGAACAAGATGCTTTTGGAAAAACCTGGGAAAACTTATGTGAACTGATGTAAAATGAAATGAGCCGAACCAAGAGAACATTGTAAATAGTAATAGAAATATTATATGATGGTCAACTATGAATTATTCAGTGAATCTCAGCAATATAATGATCCAAGACAATTCAAAAACATATAATGAAAAATGCTATCCACCTCCAGAAAAAGAACTGATAGAGTCTGAATGCAAATCAATGCATACTATTTTTTTACTTTATTTTCTTGTGTTTTTTTTTTCTTTTTGGTTGGTGTTTTTATTTACAACATGACTGATATGGTAATATGTTTTGCATGACTACACACAAATAACATCAAATTGTTTTCTCAAGGAGGGGAAAGGGGAAGGAAAGAGAGAGAAAATTTGAAACTTAACATTAAAAAAAAGAATGTTAAAATTTGTATGAAATTTGAAAAAAAACCAAGATATTATTTTAAAAGGTAAATGGTCCATAGTGATAACATGTAAAATTATCCTTTTGGAAATATTTTGCACACATTTCTTTTTTTAATTGTGCAATTTATGCATATGCTCAATTAAATTTTGTTTAGAAGTAGGTTTGGCAGTTTTCATCGAATTCTGTGTGGTGTTACAAAAACTGCTGTTTCTTGCATCAGCCTAAAAGGCAGTTAAAATCAAATATTTTTTCATTGAGATGAGATGGATATGCCATCAGCAGGGCTAAGGACTCTCAGAGAAATGCTTGCATTACAAGCATTCTTGTTTCATTAAGTCTAGCCCAAATCATTTCCATCAAGGAGAACCTCATTCACCCAATTTCAAAGACATTGCTATGGAACTGCATTCAATTGCTGAAAGATCTGGCAAATACATTTCTTTTTGGTTCTAGGCAGTGGGGTTAAGTGACTTGCCCAGGGTCACACAACTAGTAAGTGTTATGTGTCTGAGGCTGGATTTGAACTCAGGTCTTCCTGAATCAAGGGCCGGTGCTCTATCCACTGTGCCACCTAGCTGCCCCCGCAAATGCATTTTTACATTAGGAGTTAGAATGGGGGCCTGTGGTTCCATTGATGTAGGAAATTCTAGGTGAGGAAGTACCCTCCACCAATGTATATTGGTGCCTTCTGTACAATGGAAAGTTTTAGATTTGCCTGAAACACTGAGAGATCCAGGGATTCACCTGGTCATTATGTGTCAGGGGCAGTACTTGAACCCAGGTCTTAATTACTTTGGAGCCAGCTCCCCATCCATTCCAACATGTTGTCTCTCCTTTTGTCTGATAATAAGAAACTTCTTATAACACTTTTATATTATAACAAGAAAAACAGTACTCTGGAACAAAGAAAACTGGAGGAAGAGTCAGGAGACCTGAGTTCTTATCCTAGATTTATAAATGCCTGGCTCTATGACCTTGCACCAGTCATATATTAGCTCTGGGCCTCAGTTTCCTTGGTTGCAAATGGAGAATGCTGAATTAGATGATCTCAAAGTCTTCTAGCTCCAAACCTCTGAATCATATTACAATTTAGAGAGAAAGGATAACTTTTATTGTTCAGTAGATGACTTATCCCACAGGGAATAGAAGCTTTAATGTCCAGTGGGCTATTTACCATTTATGTAAAGCCAGAAGGTAAAGTGATTCTGACATATCTCATTTTCTTGAGCTAAATGATCAAGTTGTCTCAGCATCAGCAAGTGGTGATTTCAGCCTAGCATTTGCTACTTTTTAATGTGGCCATATTCAATTCTCTCATTTGATACTGGTTTCTGTGTTTTAAGGGAATAAATTTGCAAGAAATTAAAAATGTGTACTTAACCAGAAGGAGACCATTGCAATGGAGTGGGATGATTAATTACCAAAACCTTATTTCATTTGCATCATAACATTCCCACATCTTCGAGATACTAACCAAAATGTGTGATAATGTTAGGGAAAAAAAAGAGAGGAAATGGGCAGAAACAGTGGTCCAGAGTGGTTTGTGGAAGACATTCTTCTTCCTTCCCTGCCCCTCCCCATTATTGGTGTAGTGCAACTTGGCACCCGGAAATACCCAGGCCATCAAGTCTATGCTTTGATATTGTGTAGTGATGTGACATTGAATGAGTTTCTGAGGCTCAGTTGCTTCATTTCTCAAATGGGGATGCCAATACTTTTATTCATGGGCTTGTTGTGAGGATCAAACACTATAGAAATGGGAGGGATCATTTCCATTGACCATTTGCTTGCATACCTTCAGTCTCTTGAGTGATATTAGGTATGTGAAACACTTTGAATATTCAAGTGATAAATAAATGCCAGGTAGTTGAGCCCACACTCGCTTATTAGGTGCTTCCTATGTGCCAGGCTTTGTGCTAAGTACTGGGAATAAAAAGGAAAAAAAAACAACTCTGGTCTCCAGAAGCTCACAGCCTGCTCTTAATAGTAACCTTGTTCTTTTCAATCAATAAATCAACATTTAATAAGTGCTTAAACAAGATAACATGCGAGGTGTTTTGTAAACCTTAAAATGTCACATTAATAGGAATGATTAATAAATGCTCAGTCAACAAATATGGCATCTAAGTAGCCTAGTGCACTGGATTTGGAGTCAGCGAGACCTGAATTTGAATCCTGTCCCAGATGTTTACTAGCCCTGTGATCCTGGACAAGGCACATAAGTTCTCTCAGCTTCAGTTTCCTCATTTGGAAAATGGGAGTGGTAATAATAATACCTACATCATAGAGTTATTGTAAGGACCAAGTGAGGTATATAATATATTTTATAAACATTAAAAGAGCTACATAAACATTAGCTGCTATTATCATGTGTGTTCTAGGCCAGGAACTCTACTAAATGCTAGGAATATGAAGCTACAACTCAAAAGTCCTTGCCTTCAAAGAGCTTATATTTATCAGGGAGAGGCAACAATATGGACATGTTGGCGTATACGTGAAGTCCTTATGGCACACGGAATGGCATAGTGAATTAGAAGCTTACGTTAGCCTCGGAAAGAACCAGAGGCAATATTGCCTCTGCCACAATGGTTGTGTGACCCTGGGCAACTCACCTAACCTCTCTGAGTCCCAAGCAACTTTTGTAGACTGTAAGTTTCAGATGAGTTGTTAATGTGCATTGGTGGAGGGAGTTTCTACACCAAAGACATCACAGGCTTGGACCCCTCAGAAATATTCCTCCAAATTATGTGATTATTTTTCTATGTCTGAAATGAAGAATGGTCCTTGAGATCTCTGCACAGCCAACTGGCTGGCTAGCTACTGGCTAGACTTTCTTGGCATCTTTGAAAATAGCCTCTTGAGTTGTGGTTTGGTTTTTGCAGAGAAGTGAAGCATTTTCTTGAGCTGAGGCTCCATTGCAAGTAGGAGTCTAAAGCTGATGCTGTAGGGGAGCAGCCCAAGTCCTGCTGTTTGGGAGTCACACCCTCAAATGTGTGGTCTTTTCTAGCGATCATGCTTTGCATCCTGGAAGTGTGCATTCTCCTCGCCATCTTGTTCCTGAGAAAGAGAATCCAAATTGCTGTTGCGCTGCTGAAGGAAGGAAGCAGGTAAGCAGTTGGTCCTGGGATACCAAATGAGAGTCATTGTCCTTAGGAGAGACCATAATTTGGTTGGATGATCAGCCAGAGCCCAAGGAGACCCTTTGGGTGACAGGGCTTGGTTGAGAATTTAGAGGAACATACCTGGTGAGAGGCCGGTAGAATAATGTGATAACCAGCAGTGTGTGGTTGGAGATAGAGCAAGCCTCAGTCAGAAAGACTCGAATCCAAGTCCTGCTTTAGAAATGTATGGACTGGGTGACCCTGGGCAAGTCATTCAATCTCTTGCTGTCTCAGGAGACTCTGTGAGTAGCGTAACAAGTGCCTATCTGCATTGGTAATAGGGATAACCAGGATATTATGAAATCACAGATATGCTTCAGAAAAAATAAATGGGGCCAAGCTAAGCTGCAAGAGAAGGGACCACAGAAGTTGTCTAATCTAACTCCAATTCGGAATATACTTATTGCTTGTGTCACACTAGTCGAGTCACTCCATATGGGCCTCAGTTTCCTCATCTGTAGAAAAGTTAGATAAGAGAATTTTTAAGATCCTCTCCAACCCATAAATCTTTTGAACTACTTTGAAGATAAATCTACATAACCGATGAGAAGCCTATCCAGTCTTTTCTTAAATGCCTTTTACAATGGGGACCTCCCTTTATCACAATTCCATTTTCAGATAGCTCTGTCATTAAATTATTGTTATGAGACCCCCACCACTATCATGCCTCCCCTACCCCTGGTGCTTCCCTTCGGAACCAAAGAGAATAATATCTATTCTTCTTCCACATGACAGCCAATTAAATACTTGTAGTTAGCAATCAGCCCCCCACTAATTGCTTCTCCAGGCTAACCATCCCCCAAACATTCCTCACCAATATAACATGAGTTCCTTCACTGTCCTAATTTACCTTTTCTGGACATACTCCAGCTTGTCAATGTTCTTTTAAAAAATATAATGTTCTGGACATCGTCTGAACAGTCAAATATAATGGGACAATGTTCTACCTTTTCCTGGAAATTATACATTGGTCAATAAAGTCCAATACCATGTAAACCTTTTTGACTATGATATCACACCATTGACTCATATTGCATTTATAATCCATTAACTGCTATCTAGCTGTAACTTCTTTCTTCTTTATTTTCCAATTAAAGAAAATAAGTTAATGCTGTATGTGGGTATTACAGACATATATCAATATACATTATTTATAGTATATATAGTATAATACAAATTAATATAGTGTATACGAATGTAGTTATACATCACAATTAGATTTTATCTTATCCATTTCAATTTAACCTGCTGGAATATTTTTGGCTTCCAACATCATCCAGTGTAGCAGTTATCCCTCTCAGATTCATATCATGCACATATTTAATAAGAAGTCTATGAATGTATATTTCCAAATCAATTGATTTTAAAAAAAATGTTCTCAAGGGTAGCACCAGCGTCAGCAGCAAAAGGGCAAAGCAGGTCACTGGCCATGGTGCTGATAGAGCTCGGTTCTCAGGTGTTTGGGTGCCTAGAATCTTTAGGAAACAAATTAGCCGTTGGGGCAGCTGCTATTATGGAGGACCACTTGATCATGGAAGAGTTTTATTTATTTTTTGTTTCTTTTCTTTTTGAGAAATTTAGGGTCCTTTCATAGGCCTGATCCCACTGATAAACACAGGAGCTCTGATGTGCTCTGTTTCAGACCTGCGCCAGTTCATTCCTCCTTAGGCAACCTGGTGCTTCTTTGCCTTAACCACTCAGGGCTCATCATAATAATGCCAAAATGAGCAATGACACCCAGGCAGCATAGCCCACTATAGATCAGAGCTCCTGAACTCAAGAGATCTCCTAGCCTCAGCCTTACTAGTAGGTCCTATATTAAAAGACTTAGGTCTTGGAACATTGTATTTCGAAGAGCAAAAGAGCTGGGGTTGCAACCAAGAATACCTTCCCGAGCAAAGTTGAGTATAATCCTGAATGGAAAAGAATGGATATTTGACAGACTAAAAGACTTTCAGATATTTGTGACAAAAAGACCAGAACTCAATGGAAAATTCCATATAGAAAATTTGCTACAGAATATTCACTAAAAGATCCAGAAGAAATATGAGGAAAATATCAGAGACTAATTATAAGATATTCATTAAGGTAAAACTGTTTATTTCTTATATGTGAAATGTTATCAGTATTCTTAAAACTGTCATCATTACTAGGATAATTTGAAAGAAGGGCTGGGGCTGAGTTGTGCGTGATGGGCTGGAATAAGAGGCCTGTGTTGCCATGTCTTGCTGGTTATGGCGACAGCTGTGTTATCATATACTCTGGCAGTAAAGCAGTCAGAGAGGCCAGAGTCAATGGATTGGGAGAAATAACTTTTGACTAACTGCTTTCACTTAGAACCACTGATGATCCCTTGACTCCAGCCATGCTGGCCCCGCGTCTATTCTCTGCCTGAAGCATGATTATATATCTGCTTCTTAGCTCCTTGGTATCCATCTTCACTCATTAGGAATCTGTGCTGGGCATTGTTTTTTTACCTTCGTTTACATGAATGTCTTTGCTTCTTGTCTAGTTTCCCAAATGTAAAGTTTTAAAGGGTTTCCTTGTTGGCAGCAGTGATGAGTTCATGGGGTTGATGCCGTGGTCTGCTCTTCACTCCAGGACAGAGACTGCTGGCAGGGCTTCTAGCCATCTGCCAGCTTTATTAGTCTGTTGAGGGTCGTCACAGCAATTAGAAGCCAACATAAATTGAATTGTCAACAACGTTCCAAAGGGAAATCCCAACTCAACCATGAGCTGTGATCCAAAGGTCAGAAACAGGGGCATGGAAAGGGACATGGGCAGGCCTACATCCACAAGGCCAGTCTGGCACAGACAGAGTTCATGGTGGAATACATTCTCATGTCTTGCTGTCTGCCGCCCATTTGGCAATTCCTAGTTACATGCTGGTTTTTACTCTCAAATCTGTTTCACTGTGTTTTTTGTGAAGCAGCCAGTTAGACAACAAGCATTTATTAAGAGCTTACTGTGTACCAAACATAATGCTAAGTACTTGAGATAGAAAGAAAGGCAAAAATTGTCCCTGCCCTCACAATCTAATGCAACAGAGGAAACAATATGCAAACAACTATGTATAGATGGAAGATTCTAGAATTGAGGGAGACTAAGAAAGTTTTCTTGCAGAAGGTGGGATTTTTTTTATGAGATTTGCAGGAATCGAGGGAAACCACCGGGAGAGATAAGAGAAGGTATTCCAGGAGTCAGGGACAGCCAGGAAAAGAGCTCAGTGTTGGAGACAGAGTATGTGGAAGGGTATGTGGAAGGGAGTTGGGTATGAAGATTGGAAAGACAAGAGGGGTCTAGGTTAGAAGGAGATTGAAATGTCAAACAGAGACTTTTGTATATGATGCTCTAGGTCTGCCCTGGTTTTGAACTCTGAAAGAAATTGGAGTTAAGTCCAGGATAAGTTGAACCATCTGTAGCTTGATAGTCTGGGATGAAAGTTGGCAAGCAATCTAGTCAAGTCTGTGACTCCTGCATGAGATACAACATTCTGAAGACCTACCTTTATCTCAGTCAGTCAGTAAATATTTATTAAATGCCTGCCCTGCGCTAGGCACTTTGCTAAGCACTAGAGCTGCAAAAAGGCAAAAGACAGTTCCTGCTCTCGAGGAGCTCCCAATCTAATACACGAGTCAACAAGCAAACAAATATATAGAAACAAGCTATATATAGAATAAATAAAAGATAATTAACTAGGGGGAAACACTGAAATTAAGAGAGTTTAGGGAAGGCTTTCTATGGAACATGAGATTTTAGTTGGGACTTAAAGGAAACCAAAGAGGTCAGTAGTCAAAGCAGAAGAGGGAGAGCATTCTAGTCCTGGGGGATGGCCAGAGAATGCCCAGAGCTGAGAGGTAGAGTGTCTTTTTTGTGAAACATCCAGGAGGTCAGTGTCACTCAATCAAATTGAGGTAGGCAGAAAGGTATAAGAAGATTGGCAATGTAGGAGGTGGCTAAGTTATGACGGTCTTTGAATGCCAAATAGAATATTTTGTATTTGATCATTGGAGGTAATAAGGCACCATTGAAGTTTATTGAATAGGGGATGGTGGTCACGTGGTTGGAACTGAGCTTCAGGAAAATCAGTTTGGTATCTGAAAGGAGGATGGAATGGAGTGAGGAGGGACTTGAGACAGGAAAACCCATTAGCAGAGTGTTCCAGTAGTCCAGGTATGAGGTGATGAAGGCCTACACCAGGGTGATAGCAGTATCAGAGGAGAGAAGGGGACATATATGAGAGTTGTTCCAGAGGTAAAATTGACAGGTCTTGGTGACATATTGGATATGGGGTGTGTGAGAGAGCTAGTGATGAATCCAGGATGACTCTTAGGTTGTGAGCCTGAGGGATTGGAAGGCTAGTGTTGCCCTCTATAATAACAGGGAAGGTAGGATAGGGGAAAGTTTAAGGGGAATCTAGCAAGGGAGACTGAGGAGTAGTTAGATGGATAGGAGGAGAGTGTGGCATCCTTCAAACTAGAGAAGAAAGTTTCAAGGAGAAGATAATCACCAGTGTCAAAGGTTGCAGAGAGGTCTAGGAGGACTAGGATTGAGAAGAGGCCCTTGGATTTGGCAACTAATTCATCACTGATAACTTTGGAGAGAACATTTTCAGTGGAATGATAAGGTCAGAAACTGGATTGTAAGGTTAAGAAGGAAATGAGAGGAGAGAAAGTGGAAGCATCTATTATAGATGGCCTTTTTGAGGAGTTTAGCTACAAAGAGTGAAAGAGATATAGGATGATTTTTATCAGGGACAGGAGGCTCAAGTGAGGGGTTTTTTTTTAACATAAGCAAGACATGGGCATGTGTATAGGCAGGAGAAAATGAGCCAGTAGAGAGGGAGAGATTGAAAACAAGTGAGAGAATGAGGATGCCAGAGAGGGCAATCTATTGGAGGAGATGGGATGTAATGAGATCAAGCCATGAGTTAGCCTTGGTAAGGAATAAGGCCATCCTATCACATGAGACAGTGCTGAAAGAAGAGGGAGGGGCAGAAGGTAGGAGTGACATAAAATGAGAAAGAAGGAGGAAGAGGGAGCTAATGGTGAATGTCCTCAACTTTTTTTCATAAAATATGGGGCAAAGTTCTTAGTTAAGACAGTAGGGGGAGGGGAGCCATAGGAGTTTTGAGGAGAGATAAGAAGCTTTGGAAGAGCTTCTGTGGAAAGTGGGACAGGATAAGGGAGAGACAGTAGGATTGCTCAGCAGCAATGAGGGCCCAGCTGAGGTTGTGTAACATAAATTTGTAGTGAATCCAATCTGTGTTAGATCGAAAGCCGTGAATGGCTGAGACTTGGTAGGGTACATGTGTCAAAATGACAAGGTGAAGTGTAGATTCAAGAGAGGAAGACAATGAAGAGTTGAATTGGTTCACCAAAGTGTCAAGATGGAGAAAAGAGAAGAGAGTAGCTAGTGCAGGGGAGTTGGCCTGGGAGCAAATGGAGGAATTCAAGTGTTGGAGGTCACAATGTGGACACGGAGTCGGGTTTTGTAAGGGAAGGCAGAAAAAGTGGTGACGAGCCAAGAGTTTATGGTCAGATAAGTGGACTTGGAAATTATGGAATATGGAAATGGTTCATTTGTGGGTAATAGAAAGATCCAAGGGTATGAACATCTTTGTGTTTACTTATTATTTATAGTTTGCCCCTCCTTTACTATTGTAATAACTGAATTTAAAACAAACAAATAACAGCAACAATGGTAAATTGGGCTGGCTTGACAAGATTTGTTTTTAGTAACTTTGTTCCAATTACATTTTTTCTAAGTGAACTCAAGTCATCCTATTGGCTGTTTTCTCATTCAGTCACGTCTGACTCTTTGTGACCCCATGGACCATAGCACTCCAGGCCCTCCACTGGCTCCCCAAAGGCCTTTCTAAAAATCTGCCTGTAGACAGCGGGTTCGTGGGGGTTTGTTTGTCACTTCTATGGTGATGATTCTCAGACCTCCACATCCAGCCCTAGTTCCTCTTCTGAGCTCCATTCCCATGTCATGAACTGCCTGTTGGACATTTTTAGTGGGATGTCTTATAGGCATCTCAAATTCAACATGTCAAAAACAGAACTTTATTTTTTGACATCTTTCAAACTTTTTATTGTGTCTGTCAAGAACACCGAGATTCTTGTACCAACCAAGGCTTCTTCAATTGTAAAATGGTGATAATAATAGGACCTACTATCCAGAGTTGTTGGGAAGATCACATGAAATAATGTTTGTAAAGTACTAAGCACTGTGCCTGGCACATAGTAAGGGCTATTTAAATTCTAGCTATTATTTTTGCTGCTACTATTCTCAACTCCTTGCTCTCATTTCAACCTCAAATCAAATCAGATGCTATATATCATCAGGGACATTGCCACATCTCACAATCTGTCATCTTTTCTTCACTCACATGACCGACCACCCCCTTTAGTTCAGGTCCTCACTCCCTCTTCCTTAGACTATTGTAATAGCCACCTGATCACCTATAGTCTGCCCTCACTCCCATTGATTCTCCACACTAAAGTGATTTTTCCTAAAGCACATGCCTGACCAAGTTACTCCCCTATTTAATAAATTTCAGCACCTTCCTATTATCTCTAGGATCCAATAGAAATTCCTCTGGTGAAGAAAACTTCCCAATGTGGCCCCAAGCTGGCTTTCCAAAATGACTTTATTAAGTGTTTCTCACTCTTGGCACTTCATCTCCCATCCTTGCACGTTTGCACTGGCTGCTTCACGTGCCTGGAATGCCATCCCTCCTTACATCTGCCTTTTAGAATCTGCCTTTTGGAATGCCCCCTGCTAATGCTTCCACCCCAAATTAGCTTGTGTACAGAAACGCACTCACATGTGCACAAGAGTTGCTAAACTCTAAGTTCCTCAAGGACAGAAGACTGTTTCTTTCTTTTCTCTCTTTGTCCCTAGCACCTAGCATATGGCTTGATACATAGTAGATCCCTCATAAATGCTTGGTGATCAATCAATTAAAGTCATTGGTGACACTTGCAGACTCTACTACTTTCTCCCACCCCTTTAGAGGTTCTGTCATCTTTGGCCTGTTTCCAGTCTTCCAACACCTCCACCATTTTCCACAAGCTTGATGAAACACAGGGGTCTGGGAACTCAGCTGCAAATTTATTCCACATGCTAGAGTAGAAGTCAGTCGAGCCAAGATAATTGGGCTCACGTGATTCCACTAGCTGCTTTCTTGCCATGTCTCCATTATTCCATTGTCTCTTTTCCCTCCCAATAATGTTTGTTCTACTCTTTCCAGACACAATTCTTCTCCTTGACCAAGAAGATGGAGACAAAATGGTAGTTGAGTTATCCTACTTTCTCACTACCATCTGCTTAACATTACACTGCCATCCATTTCAAGTATCCTTTCTTATTCCGTAACCTAACTAGCTTTTAAAGCACTTTCTACTTTCCTTAACTTTTTACCCCAAAGCCTCAAGTTATTCTGAATTTTAACCATTCTGACAATTCTATTCCAGGTCTGTGCCATTCTTTGTCTTTTCTTTTCTTTTATTTGTGTCAGGCAATTGGGGTTAAGTGACTTGCCCAAGGTCACACAGCTAGTGTCAGGTGTCTGGTCTGAGGCCAGATTTGAACTCAGGTCCTCCTGACTCCAGGCCCGGTTCTCAATCCATTGCGCAGCCTCACTGCTCCTGTGAAGTTCTTTGGTACCCTTCCTCAGGTACTTGCCCATATTTCTACCTTTTATGCATGCCTTACTTGATTCTGAATCACTGAAAACTATACAACCACAACTGCCTGTTGACATGCCTCTCTTTATTTATCGGGACCATTCCTGAACAACCTTGATTATCCCATTCTTGAGACTCTCCCAGCCTTCCTGAGCCATGTGTCTTTCTTTGGCAATAGACTAATGATTGGTTTTTATCATTTCTCATTTGAAACATGCTTTCTGACAAGGTTGGGTCCATGCTTGACCATTCCATTCATCTATCAAGACCTCACGTGCTACAGAGCTAGGTGCTGCGGAGACAAAGCCAAAAACTCTTGGAGCCGAGGAGCTCCCAATCTTTGTGTCCTCCTTGGCTATCAGAATGCCAATTTGAACCTGGGTACTTTCTCCCCTAGCTCCTTACTCAGATTTTAATCTAGGCTAAGGATTTACCTTGGTGGAGCACTAGATCATAGACTGAGAGCTGAAAGAGGAGGCTCCCTTTCTACAGTGTCGGTGTCCTTTCCACTGTTCCATGTGATCTCCCCACCTCCTTTGTCTTTTAAGAAATAAAATGTCAGCAGCACAAGTTAAGAATCTGTCAGACCTCCAACATTGAATAGAATGAACCCATTACCAGAGAAGCTGAAGTTTATCTTCATTGGACCTTGCTTCCGTGCCAATTTTGCAATGGCTTTTAGAATTTATCATCAATCTCCTCTATCTGGCTTTATTAGTAATGTAACCTCAAAAAGATACCAGTTCTCATTCTCCCTCCCTTCTTCCCTCTCTCCCTCCCTCTATTCCTCCCTCCCCCCTCTCTCTTTGTCTCTCTCCTCCCCCTCCTCCCCCCCTTTCCCTCTCCCTCTCCTTCTCCCTCCCTCCCTCTCTCTCTCTCTCTCTCTCTTTCTCCCCCTGTCCCCCTCTCCCCATCTCTCCCTCTCTAACTTTTTCCCTACCTCCTTTCTTCCCACCTTCATTCTCAGGTTTGTAGATTTCTACATAAGTATATGTTTTTTTGACATACTCTCTCTCCTTCTCTCAGATATTGTTTTTCTTTTGAATATGATAGATCCTTCCATTGCTGTATTTCAGTCATGAATTCTAATAAGCAAATGATTCCTATCATGTTGTATTATCTTACTGTTTTGAAAACCTCAAGTTGACTTTGTTTATTGGAGGTAACTTGGTATGGTGAACGCTGGCTTTGGAGTCAACCAGATTAGGTTCAAACCCACCTCTGGCATTTCTAACCCATGGAATTTTAACAAAGTCACTTCATTTTTCAGAGCTGAAGTTTCCTAATGTGTAAAATGGGGGAGGTGGATTAGGTGGCATCTGAGGTCCCTTCCAGTTCTGGATCTACGATCCTATTAGATTTATTGCCAACACTCTATGCATCCTTCCATGCCTAAATAGCACTCCATGTTATTATCATGTCATTGCCTTCAATGATGCAGATCACATTCCATCCTCACCCTGGGCATGTCTCTTAATTTCTGTAGCCTCTATAAAATGGGGCTGATAAAACACCTAATTCACCAAATCGTGAACATCAAGCAGGGTAATCCATGTAAAATATTTGGCAAACCTTAAAGGTATATGTCTATATATGCACATACATTAGTTATTAATATTTTATCACCGTCATCATGCTGTGTGGTTCTTGTCATGTCCTCCCTGAAATCCTTCCATGGGGATGATCTCCCCAATATTTCTTATCTTCTGTTTCTTTTAATATCCTGGGAAGACCAGCACAGCACTTGATCTGACCATCCATTCTCCCTCACACTCACAGTATGGTCAGTCTACCTTCCTTTCAGATTATAGATTTCCTGAATTGGATTTGTTCCATAGCTTATTGTGTGCTGACCCTTCTTGGCTACATGTTGGCATCTCCAATGGAGTTCACCATCCATCCCTCATTGATTGCTCTTTGGGTCAGCCACAGTTTTTGTGTTTGGAAGATCGCTGTGGTCTGTCTGATATTACCAGGAGAATATTCCATACATGAGTACATAGATGTTCCCTGGCTCAGGCACTTGTTTCTACTTACAGGAATTATCACGTAGCCTCTGAGGGAGGTCCCATGGTACAGCAAGAAAAATGTGGGGTCTACATTTAGGAGCCTTGGGTTCACAATCTAGCTTTTGGCACTTGTATATTCCTTTGGGTATATTGCTCAACCTGGCTGGGTCTCAGATTCTCATCTGTAAAATGGAGGGGATGACAATTAGACTAGATGAAGTCGAAGGTCTGCTCCTATGTCTTCTCACCTCCACTTTCACCCTTTTGCCAAGTCAACCCTACATTATTGTCAAGTTAATAGGATTCCTTAGGCACAGATATATCTGTGTTATTGGATGAAGTTTAAATTCCTTAGCCTGGCATTCAAGGCTTTTCACAGTCTGGGACATCTCCACCTTTCCAGTATCAATTAATACTGTTTCCCTTTGTGTAATCTACACTCCAGCCAATGAATTGCCATCTCATAATTCCCTATATTTCCTCATCCCTATGCTTTTGTTCACATGCTTCTTTATACCTGTGTGCCCTTCAGCTCAGATTGTCATTGAAAGCCCTGCTCAAACATCACCTTCTCCAGGAAGCCCTCCCCTGATCTCAGTAGGTCATGATTATTGTCCCTCCCATCTTACCTCCTAGCATCTCTCCTATGTACCACTATGAGGTCATAGTGGATAGGGTGCTGGCCTCAAAGCCTGGATTTGACACATGCTGGCCATGTGATCCTGGGCAAGTCAGAGAATTTCTTAGTGCCCCCAGCAATTCTTCAAGACTGTGAGTGGCAGAAAAGGAGGGAGATAGACATTGGTGGAGGGAGTTTCCTCACTTGGGAGTTCTTTATGCACAGGCCTAGTTCCTGTCCCCTTCTATACTTATCAATTCAATTCCACAAGTATTCTTGTCACATGTTATCGTTTGTTATAGTTGCTTGCAAATGACCAATTTCCATCACTCCCAGATTAGAATCATCATGGGGGCAGAGACCGTGTCTTTTCTAAATTCCTTTAGCACTAGTACAGTGCTCTGCTCGGATCAATGAATATTTATTGAATCGAAGCATCATCTAAGATGTGTGGCAGGTGAAAAATCGAATGACTGAGGAAAACAAAGGTTCGCTCTTTGGAGCATATCGATTTATTAAGCCGTGTCTGCCAACTGCTCAACAAACCATGGCCAGACTTCCTCTGCTTAGGCCTGGACCCTGAAAACGGGGAAAGACAGACTTTTTATACATTAAAAACAATTAATGATATGAGACCAATTAGTTAAAAGGAAGCAACATAATTTTTAGGTAATCTGATTTCTAATTGGAGGAAATATTAGGGACTTTGCAAGTTGGGAGGGGCGAAGTGAACAGGTACAATCTCCTGACATCAGAAAAAGAGGCATCCCCCTCCCTGAGCATTTGTGAACAATCAAAGGAATGTGGAAACAATGAGTGATCAATCTATCCAGGCCAGTTTTCAGGTGACACATATGGGTTGCTTTGAGATGTAAACCTGTGAGAAAATTCTTTGTACCAGTCTTTGGGTTTGACTGGATTCCTGGTCAGCTTAACTGAGGTTTTTGGTTAAGGGTCTCTTAGCGAGTAGAGGTTGTCCAGTGTCCCGACCAAATCAGAGCAAGGTTTGAACAATACAACAGTAAGGTTTCCTCCCAATTCCCACAACTGAATAAAGTTTTCTCATAGGACAGAAATGGACTAGAAATGGACAATTATAGACTAGAGACATAATTGAATAGAAAGGGAGCTGAGTCACAAGATGGTGTCAGTGTGGTTCACTCATTTCCCACAATTAGCCTCTTGCTGTCTTAATCCCCTCAATTCCCTCAGATGATAGATGTATTGTTCATGTCCAGAGTTGCTTCCTTCTCTGACCTAATACTCCTCACCTTCAGCATTATTCTTCTTCCTATCACTCCCCATAATATGGCCATTTACAGTTTTCTCCGGGAACTTTTCCCTTCCCCACTATTTTCATTTTAAAGTTCCTTCAAATCAGCACCAAAAGATAGCAAGAAGCTATCTTAAACCATTGCCCCAAAGCCACATTCTGTTCACTGACACCATCTGTATCCCATCATTTTCTTTTTGTTTTAAATTTTGAACTTCCAGTCAGAAGAACTAACTATATTCATTAGCTTTCCATTTCCTTTCTAGGATTTCTTAATCTTTGTAAATCTGTTCCGGAGTTTTCCTGGCAGTATCATTTGTCACCATAGAAATCCCCAGAAGTGGGTTGTGCTTCATGGATTTGTTGAAGCTCTGCAAGCTCCAGGAATACCACCCACCTCATGATCAACTGTCTCTGGGATAGTAATAGCTCCCTCCATCACTGGGGACTGCACCCCTGCCACAACACCTCTCCCACTCCTGGGAGTGTCCTCAAGGACACTGGTGCCTGGGAACCTTCGTTACCACTCTGTGGAATGCAGTCTTATCTGCCCCATTTGAGAATTCCCCAGGCATCGTGTCACTGGTGGTTCAGAGGTTTTATTGTTCCTCTGCTGTTACCATATTCTTACCTGTCTCCTTTCCATTCAGCTGGAAACTTTTACATCCTAGATTCTTTCTTGGATCGACTTTTTTCCTTCCTATCAGAAAGGTCTCCACCTTTGCCTGCAAGCTGGCAGATGGAGAGGTATTCCTCAAGCCCTTTCATCTTCCCTTCAAGCAGCAATACCTGCTTTCATCGCATCCCCATCTAGTTGGGGATTTTCCCTAACAGAAAGAAGAAAGATAAGAAATAATCCTGTCTGCTCACTGACATAATTCTTTCCCTTTTCATGCCTCTTGAATGAGAGGATTACAGTTTTAATCATTTAAGTTACCTCTGAAAACTCCTACTGGTGATGGGAAGTGGAGTCTTTTAGGGAGCTTGCCTCAGTCAAGGCAAAAGGATTTATTTAGCACCAGCTCTGTGCCAGGCTCTGTGCCAGAGGCTGAGGAAGCAAAGAAAAACGAAGCGGGTCCTTGCTCTCAAAGAACTTCCGTTCTGTTGGAGGACAGTTGGTGAAAGCTTGATTTGCTAAGTGACACATGTTGTGCACCTGCCAGCTCTGCCTGCCAGTTGTGGGAAGTTGTACAGGGTGACCCCAAAGTCCTAATGCAGTGTTAGACATTAAGAGTTTAAAACTGCACTAAGACTTTCGGGACACACTGTATAGTTACATCTCCATCTGTATTCACTTATGTACACCAATATGCATAGAGTTCTGGACTTGGAGTCAGGAAGACCTGAGATTGAATCCTGCTTCAGACACTTACTAACTTTGTGATCATGGGCAAGTCACTCATTCCTCTGTGCCTTAGTTTCTTCATCTATAAAATTGGGATAATTATAGCACCTACCTCCATGAGTTGTGAGGATCAAGTGAGGTAACATATATAAGGTGTTTTGCAAAACTTAAAGCACTATAGAAATGCATGCTGTTAGGTAGTCATTTTATCATGTGTAGATAAGTATATATGAATTTTAACTTCATCTTCTAAAATGAACTCAGGTACATTGACAAAAAAAAAACAAAAAAACCACAACAAACCCCACCCCCCCCGGCCAAAAAAGAAAAAAACAAACCTGTAACTGTGCTCTCTGTCTCTCTGTTTCTCTCTGTGTGTATCTCTGTCTGTCTGGCTGGTTCTGGCTCTTTCTCACTCCTTCCTTCCCTCTCCAAATATTACCACTGAATTCACTATTTGATCTTTAATGATAAAGCTACCTGGTCCCCAAACAATCAATCACAACAATCGACAAAACAATTAATTTAATGAAAAATCAACCTCCCCACCTATATGGCCATATGTAATCATCCTGCCTCTTCTAATTTGCCTACATTATTAGATAGATATTATCTCATGGAATTTAAAGAAGCCCTGTTATTCTTTAATCCTCTTCGTTTTGTTGCCATTTCTTTGCAGCTGAAAGCACTGATTGATGGAGGGAATTTCAAGTGATTCTGGTGGCACCCACCTACACATTTTTGTCTATGACTCATAATTCAGAAATATTTTTATGCGGATATTTATATTTTTAAAATGCTACAAATAAACACTTTAGGTTTCTCTTAAGATCCATGCTGAGAGTTAATAACATCTACAACTTCCAAACTATCCCCAAATGTCATACTTTAAACTTCTACATAATGCATAAGGAGAAACATGGTAATTACTATAAATACAAATGACCATGCTCTGTATGGATGGAAATGAAGGGATGGAAACAAAGTCATTAATGTCTAGGAATGAATTTTCAAGTGTACTCTAAGCAGTCAATAATCATGCTCTTTAAAGTCAATTTTTAAAATGGTTAATAGTTTGTGAGATGGGTCTGTCTCTCATTTCCATATTAAGTGTTCAATGACTGATTGCAGTGGGTTTGTTTGGTAAGAAAGGGCACAGAGTGCAATGACTGACCACACTTGTCATGCCTTTAGCCTTTCCATATTACTTAGCCTTATTTTTTGTTAAATCTTAAATTCTTCATTAATCTTTTGTTGGGAGAGGAGGATTTCGGTCTCTTCTGAATTAATTTGTTTCTCATTTCTTTTCTGTAAACAGTCCTCAGAAGCACACCCAACCCCGGTGGCCAAACCCTGAGGAAAGCTCATTGAGAGAAACCATCCAGTAAGGGGTGGTGTGATCATAGAAGGGTTTGGAAGGGCCAGAGTGTTCCCTTCATGGCAACATGAGGTGAAGCACATGTGGTGAAGATAATAGAATGAACAAGATGAAAAGCTTTGGGAACTAAGAACCAGTACAACATTTAGTAAAGTGACTTGCATAGAGTAAATGCTTAATAAAAGTTTATTGATAGATTGATTGGATAGAGGAACTTTAAGAGGTAACAGGCTGGAATGCTAGACTACATTGCTAAAGCATCATACCCAGATGTTGGGATAGAAAAGAACCTCCTTACCCTTTGGTAGTTATACAGCCTTGTAGGAATAAGTGCCACTCTGGACACTAAACACATTGGATTGAAAAGGGCACTCTTCTGGAGGCATGGAAGCTGGGATCAAATTCTACCTCTGATTCTTAATACTTGTGTGACTTTGACCAAGTCACAACCTCAGACTTCAGTTTCCTTATCTATAAAATTAAGGGCTTTTGCTTCTCTAGTTCTGGGCCTAGGAAGAGCTAGACTATACACAGAAGAGGGTGACCAGAATGGTGAATTGCTGTACAGCATAAAGAACAGTGGGTTTGGAGTCAGATGTCCTGGGTTCAAATTCTGACTCTCCTTCCTATGTGATGTGGGGTAACTTCACCCTTCTTGACTTCAGTTTCCTACCCTATAAACTTAAGAGGTTGAACTAAGTGATCCCGAGGGTCCTTTGCAGCTCTGGCTCTCTGACCTGAGGTCTAGATATCATGACATCAATGAATTCTGAAGGATTTGGGCATATTCAAGATTAACCCGGGGGGGGGGGAGGGAAAAGATGTGAGGAGACAAGAGAGCTCCTTTCAAACACTGGAAGGACCTACATGTGGAAGAGGGGACTTGACTTGTCATTTATTAGGAGCAGAACCCAACTCAATGACTGAAGCTTCCAGAGAGGTATGGATCTCTATAGAAGGTTGGATTCTATAATACTTGGAGCTATTGAGCTGTGGAATGAGCAGCCTGACTTTGGATGCTGCCACTAGAAACATTCAGTAATAAGTTGAGTTGAATGCCTCCCCCGCTCTGGGGCTCTGGTATAAGTTGTGGGGGTAGACAATTGGAGTAGCTTACCTTCAGTGGTCTCTTCTAGCTTCCAGAGATGAGGGGAAAATCCTGTGACTAGAAGACATTGAATCTTCATGAGTGAAGACAAAAGAAGCAGCCAAAGAAGATGGTAGATAGAGACTCTTCGTAGACAATAGGGATGGAGAAGAATGAAGGGAGTTTCTGGCCCAACTGTCAATGGTTAGATTAAGTGGGAAAAGCAAGAGTATCCAAGAAACAGTCAGCAAAAGAGCTAAGGAGTGTGATGGCTGCTTTTGGAACTGGTCAGATAGACATTCAGCTCGAGGTTTGCCATGAGTTCTAACAGTGGCATTTGGGAACTTGTGACTCTGAAATCTTTAGAATTTCTGACCTTTCTCTGTTTTATTTCAGGACCATTGGATATATCCCATGCTCCTTATTGTACCCCCTAGTCACATTCTTTCTTATTTCAATCTGCATTTCCTACTGGATCGTGATTGCAGTGTATCCTTCCATCAATGACACCTCAGAACCTCACCTTCAGAGCCAGTGCCCATGGTTACGTATCCAGTGTCTGCCATGCTAGAACAGCCTAGGAAAGTCTCCAGACAATGAACAGGTTTTGTTTTGCATAAATATTGGCAAGAAGCTATGGAGAGTGGTGGAGAGAGGACTTAATGCTGACCTCAGAGTCAGGAAGATGTGGGTTCAGAACTTGCCTCTGATAGCCAATGGCTGTGTGATTCTGAACAAATGATCTTGCCTCTCAGTACCCTGGGCAGCTCCCTAAGCCTGGAGGTTGCAGAAGAGCCAGTCTTCACTTGTGGAGGGAGCTTCCTACACCAGTGCAACCACAAGTCTGATCCAAAAATAAATTCTAAAAAATAAATATCACATCAATTAATAAGAGATTTGTTACAATGACTGTAGGAAAATCATGGAACCTAGGTCTGAAATGAACATGGAGAGCCCCCAAACACTGGCATCTTGTTGCAAAGCTCTAAGAATAAATATGTCTTCTTTACTAGGTTGCCCTTATATAGAGTCTGTGACAAGTTTATAAGATGTGGTGTTGTTAGCCTAGAAAAAGCCAGCTTTGCTGTACTCTTTTTGAGGAGAGCTACTCAGTATACCTCAAAACCTTCTCTCCTCAGATTTTCTCATTCTTTTTTGAACTCTGGCTTTTTACCTTGTGATGTAATTGTTTGTATAATGCTGTCCTCCTCCCTATTCAAGTAGAATTAAACTCCTCAAAGTCAGGGAATGTAGCATTTTTGTTTATTTATTTTTTGCAGTCCTTGCACCATCCTCAGCACTTTCCACAAGGCAGTATTTAATAAATATTAGTAGAAGGGAACTCAGAGTTATAACTAGGATAGAATGATAAGAGTTTTGCTTCAGAGCACTAAAATTTAGTAGATTTAGATTTAGATAGATGTATAGATTTAGTTAGAAGGTATCTGAGAGTCCATTCAATCCAACCCACTCATTTTAGAAATGAGAAGTCATAGATATATAATGTGACTTGTCCAAGGTCACACAACAAATAAGCATCTCAGGTGGGATTCAAATTCAGATCTTCTTGACTTCAAATTCAGAACTTTATCCACTAATCCCCCTACTCTTTTAGCAGGTAGAAAGAATGAAGCATAGCAGCGTAGCCCATGTCTCCCTCCATGGGATGATGTTATGGAGTAGCTCCTCCCCCAACAAATCCATGTACTTTTGTCATCTGATCTCTGCCTCTCTCTGTCTCTTTGTCTCTGTTCTCTCTTCTCTGTCTCTCTCTCTGTCTCTCTCTCCTCCCTCTCTCCCTCTCTCTCATTTTATTCCTTCAACTGAATTTGTTTTTAAAGCTTAATGTGAAGGTTAATTTATGGGACTTTATGCTAAGCACAGGAATAACTAGTTGTACCTCTGATGAACATTTTAACTTTGTGGTTGAATATGCTCATTTGTGCTATCTAAGGGTCCTTTTCTTCTCTTTCCCCCAGCCCTTTTAGTCAATTAGACATTAGGACCTTCCAGAGTT